>NC_056726.1:148022623-148229956 GCF_019279795.1 Protopterus annectens
GGAAGCCTCATAAATGTAAGCAATAGTGTACTGTATAGGTAGTATCTTCAATGCAAGTCAAGAGAACAGTTTACTGTGGTTCTGTGGTTCAGGCACACGTGCAGAGCATCAATAAATGGTTAGTGAAGAGTATTTAGAAGAAACAGGAAGAAGGCGAGTGGAAACTAGGACATCCAGCAAAGAGATGGATGGGTTGTATGAAAGAAGACCTGCAACAGTCATGTATTAATGTTGAAGAAGGTAGGAATTGAGACCTTGAATTGAGAGATGTGGTAGTAGTTTATGTGACAGCCTGACCCCAGCATTGCTGCCTCACAAGAAGATGATTGATGATGATGGTGATGCACTATGGTCATTCCTTTATATTATTAAAGGTGATATCTGTTAATATGCGATGATCTGAGCAACATGACCATATGTATGTCCAGTACTGAACAGTGTAATGCCATATGCAACATAGAGCTCATATTGGTTCATATATATTAGTAATGCAATTAGTGTACACTTAAATTAACTGTAACAACATGATAGCATACTACTCAAAACCACAGTAGTAGCTGTGCTAACCAATATCTCATAACATTAAAATGGCTTTGTAATGATAGTAAACTGTAATTATAGGGATAAGAAAACCAAACATTTATGATTAGCATATTGCCCACTTACCCTGAGAACTTTTTATATCCTTTTAGGAACAGGTATATGACTCATATCAGGGAGCAATGCTAATCAGTATCATGCCATTAGTGATATACAGAGGTAAAAAGAAATATATTCAACATGCATTATGTTTCTATAAAGAGTTTAGCAAAAATGGATAATGAATATTATGGATATGTAGAGTAACAGGTAAGAGGTTTGTGCATACATGCAAATATGTCAGGCATGAGTGTGAATGCTCTTCTAGACTGCCAATACACGAAAACAGTCAACCCCAAAATAAATGTCTATGTTTGTCTTAAAAATATTTAATCTAGTGCTTGCTTTGTTACAAAGTGTATTTCGGATGACTGTGCAAAGCACTTTGATAAGCTCAGGTATTCCCAGGGGTAGTTGTCTCTAAATTACCTATTTACCTGAATAAGGTATCTTCTTAAATATCTATATGAGACACTGGACAAGTTCAGATATTTTAATCTCTCAAAATAACAAAAACATTCACATCCATGAATGCCCTTGTATATTTCTGTTGTACTCTTTCCAATTTACTCATGCTAGTTTTCTTTTAAGGTCTCCATATTATTATTCTGTACTCTAGTTTGGGTCTAAAGCAACATGCAAACAATGATTTCATCAGTTCTGCTTTCAAAGAATTTATATATTTTTATACAGCTTATAGTTTTATAACTTTCATTAACAAATTGGTTGATATGATCAGAAAAAGCTCAAAGCTCGATCTCCCCATATACCCAGGACTTTGAATTAATGCACATTTTCAATCACTGTGTGCAGTATTTAATATTCATCCTTTTACCTAGGTCTTCCAAATCTCAAGGTATTTATCAGCATATTATTATTCTCTGCTCAAATGGTCAATTTAGTCAAGCTCTTTTGCAGACGAGCCCTATCTGTCAAATAGGTAATCAGTTTACCCATTTTTAAGTCATCTGCATATAAACTGTAGGTAAAACTTCAGATGAAAAAGATAAATCTGAATGATACAACCTAAACAAGTATCTGAATAGACAGAGCCCTGCATGACACACTGAAGGTAATCAGTAATGTCACTTCTCCAACTGCTGTACAGTACTTGCCATCTCCTGTTTATAAGCCATGCAGCTACACATCTTTGCAAGATTACATCAATACCAAGTTGTTCTAACTTAACAATCAGTGTTTTTTGTACAACCCTATCAAAGGCTGAAGTACATAATATATAAACCACAGTACACTTTTTCATTTATAACTGTTATTATATTATTATGAAACATCATGATGACTTCATGACACCCATGCAGACAGGAACTGAAAGTTCAACTGCTGAATCCTACACAAAGGCACTGTACGAGCACATCCACTCATGCATGAATCGTGCCATCCCAAATAGAACCAAAATGCTCTCATCCAAAAAAAGGAAGCCAATCTGGTGGTCCCCTGCCATAAACAAACTTTACAACAAAAGGAAGAAACTTTTGCAGAAAAGAGGAAAATCCCAGGATGCAAAAAACTCCCTTACTAGCCTCAGTAAGAAACTGAGATGCCTCATAAAATCCTCCAAAGCTAGTTATGAAAATAAAATTGCCAAAGATTCCAAAGACAACCACAAAGCATTCTATAACTATGTCAATAATCTAAATGGCAATGCTCAGATCTGCTCTGAGCTAAAACAGAATGGCAATAAATATACTGATCCAAAGGATATTGCCAATATCCTGGCAGATCGATTCAGTGCCAACTTCACCCCTCTCACCCCTAAATGGCCCATCTCAATACCAGAAGATTGCCAAATTCCAGTAATAACGGCCACACAGGTACAAAACACACTCTCTAAAGCCAAGAATACAGCATCCATGGGACCAGATGACATCCCGGCTGTGTACTACATGAACTACAATATGAACTGGCACCTCACCTAAGTGTCATGTTTAATCATAGCCTCACCTCAGGTTTCATGCCCACTGAGTGGCAGAGCTACAGTTATCCCAATCCACAAGGGGATCCACCTTGGATCCCGGAAACTACCGTCCCATCAGTCTGACAAGCCTTATCTGCAAGGCCATGGAGCGTATTATCATGGAACTTATAAACAAAGACATTGGCAACCTTCAAACACTGGACCCCACCAAGTTTGGGTTTGTGAAGGGCCGATCTTGTCTCCTGAACCTGATTGACTTCTTTGAATCAGTCTCCAGAGCCATGGACAAGGGTAAGGTGGTCCACACAGCCTATCTAGACCTTGCCAAGGCCTTTGACACCATCCTCCACTCTGGAATCATAGATAAACTTACTAAGTTGGGTATTAATCCCTATGTCACCCAATGGGTTGCTAAATGGCTTACTGATAGAACCCACACTGTAAAAGTAGCCGACTCCAAATCCAGCTCCAGACAAGTGACAAGTGGAGTACCACAGGGTTCAGTCCTGGGGCCGCTCTTGTTTGGCATCTACTTCTCTGAAGTACAGGTCAACAGTAAGGGACTCTGGCTAACAAAGTTTGCAGCTGACTGCAAACTGGGAGCCATTATTGAATCCCCAAATTATGTGGATACTCTACAAAAGGGCCTTACAGAAACAGATGCTTGGTGCCAGAGCCATGGGCTCAAGCTCAATGCCAAGAAATGTATTGTTATCCCCTTTGGGAAAAAACATGTATCCATGAATTACCATATAGGTGGCAGTACACTAAACACAGAAAGTGTGATAAGAGACTTAGGGACACAGGTGGACAGTGGTCTCACCTTCGATAACCACATCGCCACAACAGTCAGGAAATCCTTCTATGTGGCACACCTCATCACGAAGGGCTTTTCATCCAGAAAAAAGGAGGTCATTGTCCCACTGTACTCATCCCTCATTAGACCCAGTATAGAATACAACGCCCCATTTGGTATGTACCTCTCAAGACATCTGCAACAACTGAAAAGGCCTCAGAAATACCTCACTAAAAGAATCACAGGCCTAAAGCAGATGACCTATGCTGACCGCCTTAAAAAACTCCAGCTATACTCTGTCGCATATCGTCTACTCAGAGGCGATCTCTGCTTAACATACAAGGCCATGTCAAACCCAGAGCTGTTGGACATGCTACACTTAAAGAAATCCCAATCCCTCAGAACTACACGCTCCAGGGATCTAAACCTTGTCATCACAATAAACAAAACATGCTGGAGGGATAGGTTCCTGACCCAGAGACTCCCCAGACTCTGGAATAGATTGCCCATACATGTCAAGCAGAGTGCCTCTTTGGACCTCTTCAAGAGGAACCTTGACATTTGGATGGGAGAAAGGAAATTCACCCCAGGGATCATGTCAGTCGCCCTGCTAGACAGGGGTCCAGGAAAGTAAATAATGTGGGAAGAAATAGCCAGGGAATTGTTATGGCTAGGCTTGTATAGGCCCTAGGGCTGATAGCCTAGTACCAACCTATGAACCTATGAACCTAATCATGCTGTAGGTAGTTATCAATCTATTTTAACATATGCATGCTGATATATTGTCCCAACCTTTCTAGTTCTGATAATAATTTATTCCAAAATAAGATTCTCCATTATTTTTCCACAGCGAGAAAGCAAACCTATGGGTCTGTATGACTCTGGGATGGAACCATTTCCACCTTCACTCAAAGACAAGTTTAACAAGTGTATGTCTCCAATCTTAAGGAATCTTCCCATGCTTAAATGTGTTAGTGAATAACAAATAAAATGGTACTGTAAGTTCATGCTGAAGCCTTCTCAGGTCATTGCTACCAGTTATGTCTTCTCCCTGTGCTTTGTTTGGGTCATTTTTCAAAGTAATCTAATTTAATTTCAGTATCCTGAAAGTACCTTAATGTTACCAGCCCTTTTGTTGAGTCAAACTGTTTTGCTTAAGATTTTGTAAATATATTTATAATGTTATGTTTGAGAATAAACTTTAGAATCTACAGAAAGTTTATCAATTTGTATGTCTTTATTCCTACTACATATTATATAGCTATAAAATAGTTTCCTATTATGCTCATTAATTTTTACAAATTTTCTTAAAACATTTCTTACATAATGTTTAATTTGTCTTTCCAGTTTATTTATTTCAGTTTTCAAGGCTAAAGTTCAGTCTCATTTTCATTTCTTATATTTTTTCTCTCATATCTTAATTAAGAATCTTTTTCTTTTGGAAACATGCCTTCCTGACCTTGTGTGTCTACATCTTGATGATAAACATTTTTTTTTATTTTAATTTTAAAGTCAAATAATTTCCCTTTCAAAACTTGCTACATTCTTTCTGCAGTCTTTCCCCCGAATGCAACACTCTGATTAGTCTTACATAATTATGTTGCTTCTGTTTTTAATCTTATGTGCCCTGGTTAAGATTTGATGTTGTCAGAATTATCTAGCAGTTCATTTAACCTTTATAACACCATGATCACGGTACATCAGAGGTGGTAAAACCTGCCATGAAGAAACAATCATCTCTACAGGAACAAAAAACGATATCCAGAAGTTTGTTTTCTGTACAGCCGTATAAATATGCAACTACTTACATATGGAACTGGCATGCAGCAGGCTATCATGGACATCTGCAGCCAGACAGCAACTTTCTGTGTTCAGATCATAACATAGCTATGGATAGCACACATATAATAAAATGCATTGTTGCTAATTTCAATGAAGGTTTGGTATCTACATTAAATAGATTTCAAAGTAAGTCTCAGAAATATATGCAGTATCACAATATATAGGTTATAGCTTCCATGCAAAAGCAATACATGGCAGGAGCACTCTAATTTTGTACATATTAGAGTCCAAAAATTCAACCAGTTTACGGATGATACTATTGTTATAGATCTTGTCAGAAATGGTGAGGGAACAGCCTACAGGGATGAAGTGGAGCATCTGATAGGCTGGTGTAACAGCAACAATCTGGCCATAAATGTAAGCAAGACCAAAGAAGTAATAGTGGACTTCAGGAGGACTCAGGAGATACATCAACCTCTGGAAATTAAGGGGTGGTAGTGGAAAGAGTCAAAAACATCAGTTTCCTGGGGTGCACATCTCAGACGACCTATCCTGGTTGACTCATATTAGCCACACAGTAAAGAAGGCGCAACAATGTCTGCACTTCCTATGGAAACTGAGGAAGGCAAAGCCTTCTACATGGGGACCATTGAGAGCATCCTCTCAAATAACATAGTTTGTCATGGTAACTGCAAAGCATCTGACCACAAGGCTCTCCTGAGGGTAGTGAGGACAGCAGAAAAAGTCATTGGTTCCTCGTTTCCATCCATGGATGACCTGCACAAGACACGGTGTGTGGGAAGGGCTAGGAAGATAATCAATGATCCCACTCACCCTGCCCTTGGCATGTACTTCTGCCTCTCCTCGGGCAGGCGATATCAGAACTTACACTGAACTTCTAGAATGAACAGGAGTTTCTTCCCTCTATCCATAAGCCTGATGAACTTTAATGAAAGGCATGGCAGTGAATAATTAGATCAATATGTCACTTGTTATTAAGTATCAGATATAGTAATCAATCTGGCAAATTGATTCAATAAGTGGTACAGTTAGCCTGATCTCTGTGCTATTACTTCCTGAATGTGCAATAGTCAGGAATGAGTCACCACTACATACATGTGCAATATGAACCTCAGAATATATCATACTACAACTGATGAAGTGCAATATTCGAAGCAATCACAATCTGAAGTCATAGTCTTGCAATACCTACTGGTATAATATTGTGTAATGTCTTCCTGTCCAATTGTAATTTATTGAGTTATTAATATTTTAATTATTACTGTAAGTGCATTAATCTTACTGTCATTCAGACTATCTGTTCATTGTTATGTCTTTCATGGGGACCAAAGCAATGTAATTTCATTCATCTTGCACTGCTGTGTATATTTGATTGACAATAAAATTCACTTTGACTTTTGACTGTGACTTTGACATATATAACTCAGACTTGCGAATTGACACAGCCCATCAGATTGATATAACTGATAAGTGGACATACTTTGGTGTCATGCAACTGTGCTATCTATGTAAAAAAATGATCCCATATATAGCTCTTAACTTCTTAGTACAAAAATATGGACAAACACAAAACAAAAATAATGGGGAATAAAGCCTCAGAAATAGGGACAAGTTTTAAATATTGCTCTTATAAACTTAGAAAATTGCTAGAATAAAAGATTTTGTGTTACCATGCATTTCTTAAAGGATATAAATGCCGAAACTCAAATGCCTGTCCTTATTGAGGGAATTCAGTCCTCACTGATTTGCCACAAAAATTCAGAAAACCACAAATTTTATGAGGAGCAGACCAAATATATGAGGCAAAAATCTGCACATTCTGTGAAAATCTGGACAGTTGGGGGGTAGGATCCCATATATGTGAGTTTTTCAGAATACTACATATGTGTATTGCATATCGGCCATCATATTTTGCTCTTCAGTGCTATAGCTTACTAATGGGCCCCATTAGCATGCAATGTTTCAAAACTGATTTCTCTCAGAAATGTGAAGCATACCAGGAAGTAATATCACACAGTGCCAGTATTCACAGGCACTTAATATTAATCCACTGTTTTGTGTCAAAGTCTGTGAGCAAGCCAGCTGCATTGGTGTAAAGGAGTAAATTCCTTACTGTGACCCAGACTCTGGTTCATTTGCATAGTCTATGCATGTGTGAGATGTAGCAGAGAAAGGAACAATTTTATTATACTTGTTCACTTCAGTTTGGAGGGAGGAATAATAATTATGATGTGCTGTAGTCAGGCTGGTAGTCCCTGAGGCCTTGAGCCTTGCTCAAGACTGGAAGGAGAAGTGTTAGCTGAAATAGGTGAACAGGCAGTCTATGAGGGAATATTCCCACTTTGGGAGGGGGCAGGTAAAAAACTTAAGGGAAGCCCAGCCCTAATAGCTCAAAATCACCTTCAGAATGATGCAAGCAGATAGGAATAGTGTGCTGTAGCACTGCTTTAAGCCATCCTATTGTGCATCAGTGATGACTCCCAGCACAGTCTAATCCAACATCCAGATGTGTCTCCAGCGCAGAGGAGATGTTCATCATATTGATCATTCCTGGATTAGCCTTAGCTATATGGGTTATATCCTTCCAATGACATAACAGCCATACAGCTTTGAAAGCTTCAGGGTACCTTCCACACTTTCAAATCATTACTCAGCTTTGTCTGAGATGATTAAACACAGATTTGGGTACCAAACACTTTTACTTTTCTGATGCTGAAGATTGCAGTACTATGAGGCTTTTGAGGATTGACGATTGGCTTGTGCTGTTCTGCTGCTGGGCAGATAAATTCCCTTTGGGGGGGGGGACTTCCATTTTAAAAATGTGTTTGTTCTGTAACACTTTCCTGTTCAGGAAACTTATTTTAAAGGTAGGAGTTTGTGTTTTAATGGACTGTCACAAGACTGTATTGTACTTTTAAATGAGAGTGCTCTTTTTCCTCTCAGTTTAAAACTTGTTTAAGTTATCTGACAACCAATTTTTTCTGTGGAGAAATTACATTTACTTTACTTTTTGTGGGAAGCAAAATGTTGGAAAATGCTTTTTACTCTGTTTTTATGTTAAAAAAGTGACTTTTAAAGACTTTCAAATTTTAGTGGCATTTGCTGCTTGTTTTCCCTCAGAAGGAGGCACCATTTTCAGCTTGATCACGGAACAAACTGTCTATGCCCCACAACTGTTTTTTTTCCAGTCACAAAAAAAGAAAGTTAAGCAAGCAGCCTAGCAATTTGCCTCAGCCACAGGTGGGTCACTCTGCTGTGACCATTATTTGTACTTCAGACAACTCATCCTTTACCCGGGATTCCACTGGTGTAGCACCTGCAGCCACTATGGATCAGGGTTTAGTCACCTCCTCTGCAGCTAGTGGTATTTCCTTCGTGGACAAGTGGGAAAGGCTTCCCTGTTGTGTTAGAATATTGTGCCCATCCTGGGGAAGCTGCTGATGCCATTAATAATGCTGTTGGCCCCATTTTTCCTATCAAAATGAAACAGAAAATTAAACATGTAGCTACTCTGCGTTAAATTTCCATGGACAGAAGTATTTTACTGGGCCTGACTTTAATTCAGGATATCGACCCTTCCTATAAAGTAATTTCTGGTAAAAGAAAGTGGGGTACCTCTTTTCCTGAAGAAACTGAAGATTCTGAAACTGGACAGGAAGAAGAAGGGGCATATATTTGGTTTTCTACTTAGATTTCCGATTCAGACTCAGAGAACAGCTTAGTTTCTGATTCTCCCTCTGAGTGTTTCTCTTTCTCTGAAACTATTTCCAGAATGTGCTAGTGTTTCTCATTCCCTCAGAAAATAGTGGGAGCTGTTACAGAAGGAATTTTTAGAACCTTCACCCATTCCTCCAATTCTGTCAGCTTTAAAGGATTTGTGTGTTATTGCCTACAATTTTCCTGATAGTCAGCCGTTTGCCCTAAATTGGCACATAGGATGTATAAAATTCCTCATTCTTATATAATTTTTTATGCACCATTCCCAATCCTGCTCCAGCAGCTATAGCTTTAGTTGATCCCACTGCTGCTAAACATTTAAGTAATTCAAATCCTTCTCCTTTGGTTAAATTTCTCCAAGTCTTTTGGGTTTCTGGTACTATGATGAGAGTGGACCCCATTCATAAGTCAGAATATAATTAAAGTTCATGAAATTAGTATTGTTTCAGTTGTTGATGTTAGTCAAAAGTGCTCTTTGCAGCACCCACAGTATGGCCAGAACTAACTCATTCTGCAATTCATATAGAGTTACATGCAATGGCAGCATATATAATTATGGCTCTAAATTCTTTTTTATAAGAACTGTTGCTCCTACTACTATTGGAACCATCTGGGTATCTTTCTTTCACATTGCCTTCATTTCTGACAGCAAACCCTGGTAGTTTATGACTTTCTGTCTCTCTGTACATAAGACATTGTAATCACCAAGTATAGCAATTTCAATGATCAATGCTATCTTTCCCCGGGATTCATGAACCTTGCGCCAGGCGCCCGCATAGCGTCGGCGTTATAAAGCCAAATATGGCCACCGAGCGATTCAGGTATGAATCAATCCCACGTGCACTACCGGCGTCGCGACCACTGCGCCCGGCGTAGGTATGCTAATCACACTGTGTGCGGTATTGCACCATGCAAATGAAGGCAAATAGCGATCCACGAAGTTGGGCAGGCGTGAAGTAAGCACGGCAATGTAAACCAAAAACGGTTTACATTTTCCCAAACATGACCAAGGAGTAATGGAAGGCTGTCAACGTCAGGTATCATACAGGTGCAATATGCCAATGGCGAAAGGCACCGAGAATGTCCAAAGAAAACATGCACAAACTGTAAATAATGACATAAATGTTATGTATGCAGAAACCACAGCAGAACCCCGGATATGTGCACAGAAGGTGCAAAACAATGAAATAATATGAGAATGTCCTAAAAGAGCAGTATAATACACATCAGTTGCACAGCCACCACACACCATAGTATGTATGGAAAGCCTCAACCCCAGCGCAAGGGTTGTCAAGGAGTGGCGGCAGTGTTCGGTGCCGTAACCATGTATTAGCAGTCAATGCCATGCAAATGAGGCAGATAATAGTGAATCGCAAAACCGGCGCCGGTGTAAGGATGGAGCAAACGGCGCAGCGGTAGTACACCGAGGAGTGGCCTACACGGGATACATGTCAATCGCAGAGGGGTGTGCCACTGTAGGAAGAAGCACATTGGAGGCCAGCAAACATGGACTGTACAATGCACATCACAGCAGCAGGATCGGCGTGTAAGGAAATAGATGCGCTGAGAGTACATAATGCCCGCATAGATGCATGTGCACGAGGATGACTACGTTCCCCAACCCAGTCATGTGACGGCCTCCCCATCAACAACCACGGATATAGGAAGGTAATGCGGAGAATATGAGGAAATGCGGAAGCAGTGTAATTGGAGCCGTAATGAGCAATCAACACCAATCAATCCAGGAAGGGCAAACGGCGGCAGCTGACAACTCTGCATGCAGACTCCTGCAAAACGGGAAAGGGGAGGCATAGGAATGCAAAGATAGTAGGGGATGTAGTAGAAATGCAAAGAGCAAAGAACCGAAATAGCACAGCCAAGTACAGAGGTAGCATAACGGCGGTGGCAGACAAAATGCATCATATGCCATGTGCCTGCAGGATGCACTGCAAGCAATAGTAGGTGCAACGTGCAGAAACAGTAATGTAAGATGCAAAGCTAAGCCAATGCAGGCAACTGTAATGTAACACTAAAGGCAATACCGTTGCAGTTGCAATGGTAAAACACCGAAGATAATCCACAGATACGGCTGCACAGACACACCCAATGACATCACCGGGTATACAGCACAACAGTATAAAGTGTGAATGCACACAACACACAGCGAGATTTCCCAAACGCCGCACCGTAGGGTGTAAACACACGGGTAACTTTTAATATGTATATGTTGGGTGCCGCCGTGGCCGTGATGCATAGGTATGTGTCAGAGACAGACGGAGTTGTGGAGGAGGGTGCCGACAACTACCGTAGGCCTCATAGGAGAAGGAGAGTGTTCAGACCAAGGGTGACCTACCAGGGGCTGCAAGACCTGGAGATAGTAGAGCGCTACAGGGTGGACAGGGACACATTACAGCAAATAGTGGAGCTGTGCCGGCCACGCCTGAGAACAAGAGACAACAGAGGGGAGCCCATCCCAGTGGACACAAAGGTATGTGTGAGCTTGTGAATACTGGCTACAGGTACCTTTCAAAGGCCAACCGGGGATATAATGGGTATCTCACAGGCATCAGCATCCAGGGTACTACACCAGTTCCTGGATGCCATGTTACGACATGCCCATGAGTATATAAACTTCCCCAGATCTCAGGAGGAGTTGGCTAGCAATATGCGCCACTTCCACCGTGTGGCACAATACCCGGAGGTACTGGGTGCGATAGACTGTACCCACATAGAAATCAAGTCACCGCCCGGGGAGCAGGGTAGACGCTACATAAACCGCAAGGGATACCCTCCATCAATTGCCAGGTCGTGTGCAATGCGCAGGGCATTATCATGGATGTGTGTGCTGGCAGCCCTGGAAGCTACCACGACTCCCATATCTGGCATGCCTCACAGCTGTATCAGGTATTCGCCAGGGGGGACATCACACAAGGTCACCTTGTGGGGGATGCTGGCTATGCACTGGAGCTGTGGATGATGACACCCATCAGAAATGCACACACACACATGCAAGAACGCCATAATGAGGCACACGCACAAACCAGAATAATCATAGAGCGTGTGTTTGGGATGTTGAAATCACGGTTCCGGTGCTTGGATACATCCGGTGGAGCCTTGCAGTACTCTCCAGGCACATGTGCCCACATATTCATAGTATGTTGTATGCTACACAATATGATTCTGCGGAAACAGCTGCTGCAGGGACATAATGGTGTAGGGCCACCAAGCCCGCCACAACTGCCAAGGCAAGCACAGGCACAGGGCGTTCAGTGCCATGAACACACTGTGCCAGCCCCAGTAGGTAGACGTAGGCAAACCCAATATGCCTACGCCCTGGCAAAGAGGGAACGCATAGCACATACTTTGACAGCATAGGCCCCATGGATTGACACCTCCTTACCTGCACACACAGTGAAATGGACGCCACACAAACATGTCCGCCCGTAATGTGTACCGTATGGGTGGACCTATGTGTGACTCCAACAAAGGCATCACCCAAACACTGCACACCCAATAGCCAGCAGAGCATGGAACGCCAACACCTCAACCGCACGCCGGTTCAACAGCAGACGGCATAGCCATATGCTGCCACTTTCGCCGCAAGTCGACTACATATGTACTTATGTGCATACACAGATACAGAAATAGATATCAGTACACACGTAGAAATATATGTACACATACACAGATATAAAGTACAACAGGTTAATATGGAACCCAGGGATGCAAGTTTACAGATAAGTAAGACGCGAAATCTCCACATAGTAAACATAGTGAACGACAACCCGATCATCCGGGAGGGTGGGCAGAGCAGGGAACGCCAGTCATGGAAATGTCAACCTGCATCAATACATATCCGCGGGTCGGGATGATCGCCAGGCCACGGTACAGTAACGGGATATGTGCGTGTCATATCCATAGGATATGAGTGCGGAGGTACACACCGCCGCCGGCGATGCGGCCAACATAGGTACTGTGTGCAACTGTCGGTGCGAAAGCGGCAATCATACCTGTCAAGTGTACGTCATTATGAGGAAAGTACCTCATTTGGGGTCTAAAACAGTTCATGTTCCTCGCAGTTCCTCAAAGTTCCACATTGAAATAGTCTGTCACACATTCATTGTTAGGAATGTATTTAAATGAAATCCTGGTAAATAGAAATTAATCATAGTAACTCATTAAAGGTTCTTCTTTGTAAGTAAATCAGCATATTTTAACCATCCTATGACCGTCTTAGCTGAAGTTATTAGTAAGCCATTGGTATGTGTTCCACAGTTTGCCCATTTGTTCCACATTATGAATGTGTGTGTTCCTCATTTTGGAAATGGAAGGTTGAGAGCTATGGCGGCAATATGTGTATGTATGAGGTGAGGTTGTCGTGTGTTCCGCTGTGTGTGTGTAATGTGTGTGCCACTGTAAAATGTGTATGTAGGTGACATGTCACAGGCGGAGTGTAATAACATGCGTAGGCATACAGTACAGGAACCATAGGCGTATGTACAGCAGTACCCACAAAGTAGTACTGACATCTCCTCAGTGGCTAGGCGCGTGGCGACGTAAAACGATGCAAAGCAGAAATGTCCCAGAATGTACCACAGGACCATAGCCAACAGGAGATGCAAAGGACGATGTACAAACCATGACCGTATGTATGGCGGCCATATGGTAGACTCAACACGATACGGCAACGTTACAGCATCAGGCATGTACGGTGAAAATACGAATGTGCTATCCCGGCACCGATCATGGACACTTACGGTCCCGTAAATACCGCTGTGTGTTCCACGACCGTTAAGTAAGCAAGCGCCACACGAATAGGAGGCTACCGATAGCATACAGGCCGTCCCAAGTACAGGACCACAATCACCGTAACTATCAGTGACAAAATGCCAATGGATAGTAGGCACGGACGAACATCCACAGATATATAACCGATGTGAAGGAGGAATACGTGCAGGAAGCACACATGCAGGCGATACCGACACCACACGACATCAACAAAACAAACATTCCCAGAACAACAGACAGGTAACCTGCAGCTCCCCAAGCAGGGATGGAGCACACACACAAGCATATCTTGTATGTATAAATACAAGACCCACACCCCGTACCCGTCACCCACATCCGCAGATATACCCCATCGCACATATCAAAGGGATAACAGCCAAAACCATAGCAAAAACATACAGGCAGTCAATGACAGCGGCATACCCGCAACAAGCCACGTGGGTAACACTAGCAGCAGCTGATGCATCCTTGCATCCGTTGTGTACAGGAATATAACAGCTATGTTACACATCTGAATGCACAACGCCATCGACAGACGCCGCCAGGACACGGACACCCACATGTCGAACAGAATACCATACCCAACACACACAATCCTCGGCTAACACCACAGCGTAATGTACCTGACACCACACATAGCGTATGCAGTCACACAAACATGATACAATACATACCATCCCCACGAAGGTAGTGCAAATAACCAACGGCCACACGAGGAATGAACCATGGCCTAGTTTCGTGGGTAACGTACGAATGGAGGAGGATCACCAGTGATATGCGCATAACTACACACCGAGGAACAGCTATTGGCGTGATGAACCCACATGCCTCAGGTGACGAATAAAAGGAAGACTCCCTGGATATTCAAACCGTATGTTCATACCGAACACAAAGCGAATCGAAAGCAAGGAGTTAGAGGAAAATATTGACGAATACAGAAGCAAAGGCCGGAAAGGTATGTCGAACCCACGAGATGTACTGGTGTGTAACGCATGATACGTATGACTAATCTGCACTGTATGTGAACGATGTGTGTAAGTAACGATACCTGTCCATCAGGCAGAGAGTGGTGATGTAATGCTAAGCCTCGGAGCATACCAACGACTGTGGACAACGTGTGCACAGCAGTGGGACAACATGTACACAACCGTGATAACCCAAGGTCCGCCATAGGGATTCCAAACACAGAACAATGCCACCACCCACGCTGATGCTGTCAGTGGATATCGAACAATGAAGTGCCACAGCAGGGGATAGGACATGTATGTATAGTGTCACAGCACACATGTGCATGGGCATATACCGTCGATGTCATATGGAATGTGCGCACGACGTGCACGTATCCCTCGCAGTAGGGGTGACTATGTCAATTATGTGTAATGCAAAGCTGTCATGATGGATATGTTCAGAAATCATAGACAGTATCACAGGCATAGCATGCATGATGGAGGGATGGCCTCATGTTATGTACATAAACAGGATATGTATGGCCTGCACATATGGGACAGAGTAGTAGCAGAATAGGTACCCAAAATGGAGGGAACAGCAAGTAACCATGTCCAAACGTTCCGTAGCAGGTGCAATGTGTGCAACAATGATGTCCGGCAGGGCCGTGTGTAAACACATGTGCAATGTACACAGTAGTGTCACCCCCCCCATGGTAGTGTCCACTGAACGGCAGAGGTGGATGTCAACTGTATGTCTATACAGTACTCCGCTGTGGTGGTACCATGGGTCTGTGTCACCCTACCAGCAAGGGAGCTATCACATGACTAGTGACACAGTGTGTCCCTGTGGGATGTGCACAGGCCTATGTCCCACAGCACGGTGTGTCCAGTCTGTGGAGGTCACACAGAGCCCAGGCTGAGCAATGTGGCATGTGTGCACACATGCAGGAGTGCTCCTCCCACCCTGCCCACTGCAAACGCCATGTAGGAGTACTACATGCATCAGTAATGCGGAGAACATGGCCCATGGCAGAGTAGATGACACCCCTGTGTTAGTGGTATGCAGGTGAGTACAGATGTGTTTCATGACTGTCATTTGCATATGTAAACTGTCTGAGCCGGGTAGACATCACGGCATGACTATACTGAGACATGTAAAGTTGTATCCATTGTGTAAGGTACACCACATATGTGTTATTGTAACACTGCCCGCGGTACATGTGTGTATGGCACAGGTACAAGGGCACCCAATGTATCAGCTAGACATACGGTCCAGAAATGCGTGGCCCTGCACATGTGTACCCACGCCATAGTGGAATATGGCAACCACAGCACCATGTGGGGCATGTGTGTGTACAGCAACCATGTACAATGTGATATGCATGTATAGGGACAGTATCCATGTGATACACACTGCATGACTGTCACTATGCAAAGGTGATGTGTATGCACTATGTGTGATGTAACTGATGCAATGATATCTACATGATATATCTGCCACACTGACACCTGTATGGTTGTTAGCAATATGAGTAGGATGAGCTAGAATGCTGCCAGGTATGTAGATGTGGTATATGTAGGCATGGACAATACTCTGTGACAGCATGTAGTGTATGTAAGCAAATAGTGAGCATGAGGGCCACATGACTGATGACTGTGCAATGTCACACGTACCTGACTTGTTGTAGTTAGCATGATATGCCTGCACCACTGTGTGACCTGTACAGGAGGCACATGGCATAACATCCTGAGACATAGGGTAATGTGATGCTGGATGTGTACATTGGCAATACCATAAAGTGGAATGGCGCTGAAGGGCAAAGAGCGGATAATGTCTGATTTGATACCTCTGTACCACAACAACCACCCATGCAATGGTATGACAGGTGGCCAGCATGTGGATGTGGTGTGTTGTGGCGCACAGAAGCCCAACAAGGGTGCCAGTAATGGCATGGAGGTCGACAATGAGTGTGTGAAGCATGTATGTGAGGATGTGGCCCAGTGCCATACTGAATGGCCCAGTCATGGGTGTACAAATGCAGCCCCATACGTGCAATGCAGTACCACCCATGTGTAGTGTGATAGATGTGGTAGTGTGGTGGTCAGGGTACACAACGTACATGAATGGGCTAGCAGTCAATGCAGTGTGCTGCTGCAGAGACATGTAACAGCCAGGTTGGCGGGATACAACAACGACGGAGATCGGAGGTGACATTGGGACCGTGTTCTCGGACATAACGTGTGCATGGCAGTACTATGTATGTGTCCACAGGGTTAATACAATGTCCAGCCATGGATTGGAACCCTGTAGTGAGTGAGAGTGTGTATTGTTGGTAGGTACCCCATTGGCAGGCACGATGCCAGCAACATCTGGGGTTGGGGGCCAAAGGGGGCCCCTTGCAAATGAATTTTGGGTTTTTATGCTGCATTGGGAAAGGGGTGGAATGTTAAAAGGCCCCAAAACAGCCCCATAACCCACCCAAACCAACCCTGCCGGGGGAAAGGGCCCCCCACTTGGCAATGTTTTTGGCCAAGTCATGTGTAGGGGTACCCAAAAAGCGGGGTGGGAGTATGTGAGGGGCCACCCATGGGGGGGGGACACAAACCAAAAAAAAGGGGGGGGACTGGTTTTAAAAGGGGGGTGGAAACAACCCCCACACATGGGGAACTTTTAAACCTACCCGGTGAAACCCCGGGGGCCTTCCCAAAAAATTTTGGGCCCCCAAATTTAACCAGCGGGTTTGGGGCCATGGAACCAAAAGGGGAAATACCCCCCCCTGTGGGCACCCTTGGGGGAAAAAAGGCCGGGTTAACCACCCAAGGGGGTTTCTCTGTTTTTTTTTTTTTTTTTTTTTTTTAAAAAAAAAAAAAAAAAAAAAAAGGGCATGGTCCCAAGTGGGTTAAATTAGCGGAAAAACCCACTGTGAAAAGTGTAGCCATAGTCAAAGCCCCATGCGGGTGGCCAAATGAAAACTACCCTGCGGGGAGCCATGGTCCCGGCCCCGGGTAAAACCACAGGTTAATTTCACCATTGGGTTCAATGTCCCAGCCAGGGGCCCAAACAATTTTCAAAAACGGGGGGTGGTAAAATAGCAAAACAGACACGGGGTTTGGTACCAGGGTGTGTATGGTATTGTCGGAAAGGCCCCCAGCCGTTCAAAAATTTTGGGGGCAACCATACTGGGAAGGGTTGTTCTGTTACATGAGTAGGAACTGCCTGGTCAATTACGGGGCCCAAACACACCGGGTGTTTGGGGTGACGGGTGAAACCCGTTTGCAAAAGGGTCCAAAAACTGGGTAGGCAGGCCATGGGGTGGTCCGGGGGAAATAAAAGAGGGGAAAAATAGGGGGGAAACCCACCCGTGTTTCATCCAGGAATGTCCTTGGGGGATGATTGTGCTTTTGGGGAAGGGAGGTGTGTTTTGGGGGGAATTTTCCCACATCCAGTTTGAACCACTGGGGCAGTCGGGTTGTAAAACCCCATTAAATTAAGCAGTAAACCCCCATCCTGAAAATGTGTGCCAGTCACCCTGCTGGGACAAATGTGACAGGGCGGAACACCCCATGCATTGGTTACATGGGGGCGGGAATTGGGCTGTAAAATGTCAATGGGGTTTGCCCAATAAGCCCGGGAAAAACCCCACACCCAAAGTACGTAGGGACCATGTAAACCCATGCAAACCAATGCCCAACCCCGCCAAAAACCCAAGGGCAGGGACCCCTGGAACACACAGAAACCCCAAATTGGGGTAATTTTCCCATTTTGGGGGTGTAAAATTTGTCACCCAATGGCCAAAATAGCAGGGGGCAAAAAACCCCACGGTGTACCAGGTGATGTGGTAGGGGGCATTGTTAGTACACGGGGTTTTACTGTCGAAAACTTTCCGGGTCCCGCATGTATACTTTTCATGTGAGGCGGGACTGCCCCATAAAAGGGCCATTCCCACAGGGTGTTTTTAAGGTGAAACCCATGTTTGCACAAACAACTTTTGAGGGGCCCCTCCCGGGGGTACCGTGGAATTGCGTGGGGTCAAAGGGCATATGAACCGTTTCATCCCCAAACCCCCCAATTGGGGGATAGGCCTGCTTTTAAATTTAAAGGGTGGGGGGGGAAATGTTACAACCCCCCAGGGGAGATGGGAAAACCCCCCACCAACCAAAAACCCATTAAATGTGTGTCCCCCCTTTTGTTACGTCCAGGGGGAACCCCTAGCATCTGGGGAGGCAAATGTTAAGGCTGTAAAAAAGGGTTTCCCCAATGAATAGGGTTCACAACATCCCTTGGCCCAAAACCAGGGCCCGGGGACCAGGACACCAACCAAAATGTGCAAAAAAATGGGGATTTTGCAAAAGGAAAAATTCACAAGGGCCTACGGGAACGGGCCCCTTCCCCAAGGAAACCATGTGAAGTGGGGGGGGGCAGCTCGAAAACATTTTAAGTGCTGCCCAACCCCAATGTCCGGCCAATGCCCAGGGGGGGATGGGGCAGGGACTGGGGAATGGGGCTTTGAATGTCCCCGGGTTTGGAATGTGTGTCCCCCGTTGGGGAACAAAAAATTGGGGGTTTGTATGGTGGGGGTCCTTTTCATTTTTGTAGGGGTAAAAGGTTTGACGTTTTACCCAAAAGGCCCCCTAGGTGCATCCCTGCCCATACAATCCCAAATGTGGGGGAAACCAACCCACGGGAGGGAGGGATGGGGGGGTGTTTTAGGTGCGCCAGAAAAGACTTTGGGGGTGGCAGCAAGGGGCACTTAATTTTAAAACATTGTGGTCCCCCCATCCCGGGGCAGGAACCCCAAACCAAAATGTGAAAGGATAGGGTGGGGCCCACATACAGAGGGTTTGTAAACCCCGGGCCCCTTAGCATTGCCAGGGTTTCCCCCAGTGAGCAAAATGTTTGTGCTGCCCCAAACCCCAAAATAGCCAAGGGCCAGCAAGAGGATGTCCACACCGGGTGTAGAATGTTGAATGCCCTTCCATAGCAATAATATGGAATTGGAAAAAAAAAATTGAATTTTTTTTAACCCCAGGTTTTGGAATCAAACCCAGTGCCTGTATGGGGCATCCCTGCCCCATCAGGAACCTTTGCCCCAACAAAAGGGGGGATGGCTTTCACAGCCAACAGGGGGGTGGCAAAAGGCACTTTCACTTTTTCCCCCAACACGGGCGGGAAATTCCTGTGCCCCCTGGTGGTGTTACGGGGCCTGTTTTGATCTTACAATGTGGGGGTTTTACATGTATGCAGGGGTTTTCCTGCAAGGGCCCAGGACACATTGCCCTAGCTACCACCAGTGCCAACCCCAGGTAAAGCTTTTGGAATTGTCCAAACCCCCATAAAATGCTTTGGGGAAAGGGACAGGCCCCCCCAAACATAAACCCAGGGGGTCCATGTGTTATGGGGTCCCCTCCCAAACCTGCGGCCCCCCACAATGGGCTAAAAGACAGGGTGGGGACAAACATTACAAAACCCAGGTAACGGTAGCACCCTTTTTACATGGGGATTTTGGGCCAAGTGTTGGACACAGGGTTTGCAAGGCCAGGTTTACACTTTGCCCACAAAAGGCAACACTACTGGGGGCTTTGTCCCCCCGGTGTGTGGGGTTTTGGCACAAAATGATGTGAAAATGCCCCAAGGGTTTTGTGGGGCCCACTCGGCGTTCACGGGCACAAGTTTAAAATTTTAACGTCCGGGTGCGTAGCAAGCAAGGGGATTTCCAACGTAGGGCCGGGGAAAACCCAGGTAAATGTACCGGCCAACCATCTTAAGGGTCTTACGGGTTAAGGGGGCCACGTTTGGGCCCCCTTTAAAGGTTAAAGGGAAAAGGGGGTTCATCCCATACCTTTCCAAAATTACTTCAGAGCCAAATTCATAAAATTTTTCCAAACAGAGGCCGGGAAGCAGGAAATGGGGGAAGGGGCCAATAAAGTTTTCGGATAAACCCGGGGCTTACCACCCGACCGGGGGGAATGAAAACCCATCCCCATCAACAGCTTTTTCCCCCGGGCCAACGGCCAGACAAAAGTGGGAAGGTGGGGGGGAAAAACCCGGCCCCATTTACACCCAACCGGAGGACTCCGGCCGTGGGGGAAAACCCACGGGAACCCAGAAACCCCAAGGTACGGGGGTGGGGCCCCCCAAACAGGAGCTTGGAGTCGGGGGAACCAGGGCCATGGAAAAGTGACGTGGGGGTGGGTGTCTTCCCAAATATAGCTTACTCCCAGGAAATATGGAAAATTTTTTGATATAATTTGGGCTTGGGGGGGGTGTTAGCAAACATTATAGCAATCAATCCGGGTATATGGCCACAAAAGTGCTCCCTCATAGTAATGGGTAATGTGTATACCTTTGTGTCATCCCTTTACAGGTATGCGCCTTACGGTCGCAAACACAAGGGTCTGTTGCAGGTAAGTCTGTTGCTAGTCAAAGGCATGATATGGTGTATTGATATTCCCCATGTGTCCAGGCATGACATGCACACCTGTGTGTGCCCCAGTCACGGTATACAGGTTGCACCACCCGACACACACACCACCCATGTACAGTAGATACAACCGGCATGAGAGTGGCATGACACCACATGACCTATTGGTGTGTTACGTGCATTCAGCTATGCATACAATGGTGTAGGTGTTCCACAATGGCTGCATGTGTAGTATGCATCGGTATGCCTCTGCAGTATGCACACAGTACCACATAGTGAGCTGTGATCTTGCCAGAGCACAGGTGTTACCAATGTGAGCTATGCCCCTGCATCGGGTGCACACGCCAGACATGGCACATGCCATGTCCCATGCACGTGGATGTCTGGCTGCAAATATTTTCACACCATGACATGACCTATGCATGACAAAGCAGTCATCCACACTGGCTGCAGATCCGGAGGGAATGTGACACCTTACACTAGTATGGTTGTATGTCACATGGGCCACCACAGGGCCATGTGCATGATGTCCACCACACACAATTGTCAATGACCCAGACAGACAAGGCCATGGTCGATACAGTACATCCACAGTGGGTAGTCACCGTTGCACCCTGTACACACATAGTGGGCTCATCACTGTAGTGGACCCCCTGGACATCTGATGTAGTACACCAGTGACATGGAATGCCTCTCCACAGCTACTACAGGTGCCTCCAATGTCCACCATACGTGCTGCTGAGCAGCTGAACTGACTTACAGACATGGCAATGTAACGCGTCCAGGTCACGCATCGCACAGAAACATAACTGTGTCCTGCTACTGTGCAGTGGCACAGTGCCCGACTCCACACTGTACAGCTATGTACACAGCTCACACCAACCGCACCTGCACAGACATCCCTGTTACCCATACATTGTATCTGTAGACTGTACACATAACACTGCACCGTGACAGCCGTTGTGATGTGGTGCATGCGGTGGGACACCATCGTCACATGTCCACATGATACATGTTTGCGGTGTACATGACATAGTGTCGGCAGCCATGTGTACTGTCAACTTGCCCGTGGCCACACGGTGTATCACGGTGATGCATGCAAACTACCATGAATGTGTGTACTGCATGCCTACTAAAAGACACCTGCCTGTTGTACTGTTCCCACCAGGGCAGTGTGCATACTGCCACTATGAATGTCTGGTCTACATTCACTGGTCTGTGGTGTGTGAATGCTGCATGCCACCTGCATTATCACATGCATGATGTGTGTGTGTGTGTGTGTGTGTGTGTGTGTGTGTGTGTGTGTGTGTGTGTGTGTGTGTGTATGTGTGTGTGTAACCGATGGTATGTCTTTGTATTGACAGGTGCTGTAGGTGAGTTCCCTCCTGCGGTCCATCTGATGCTAGTGTCCCCACAGATACTAGTGGTGATGACCATGTGCATGAGGCACAGGCAGGGTCGTCACAGGCAGACACTGTGCCATTGGAGAACATCACACGACCCCTTCATCCCTGCACACGGTTCCGGATGTCGACACATACCCCAACACCGTTGCCCATAGATGACGGTCAGTCAGCGCCTGTTGGCACCGAGCAGGAATGTGTGGTGGCTGCAGAAGGTGTGGGTACACACGATGTTGCCAGTGTAATGACTGGTGCAGTGCCACGCAGGCATGTGGCAGGGGGAGCACCGCTAGACATACACCTGCCGTACAGGGTGCAGCAGCTGGTATAACCAGACGCATGTTCCAGACTGTAATGGCGGCGCAGGGCGTGCGAACGGCAGAACCAGGAAGGGCAGAGGCTGCAGAGGTCTGCAATCCGTTCCTTGAATGACAACATCCAGGCATTGGCGAATGCCCAACAGCATCTTGCCGATGTTCTGGATAGGAGATTGGGTGAGATGGCTGGTATCCTCGACCGAGGCATGGCCATCCTTGCGCATGGGCTGTCCATGCAGGAACACCAGGTAGGGGTGAGGCATAGGCACGTGGCGTGGGCCAGCAACACCACCTGGTGCAGGTCAGCGTGCGCGTGCCACCTCCCATGCCCACCCACACAGTGCTGGTAGCAGCAGCAGTGCAGCTGCTACTACACCAACCACACCAGGACAGAGCAGGCCACGTGGACGTGGCCCTGACGCCCGGCGTGGGCACGTTTCCAGCGGACATGTGACATCGGAGAGTGGACAGTCCGTGCCTCCACCCGGTCGTGCCGTGCGACCCCAGGCAGGCACGGGTCACGCCGCCAGGCGGACACAGTGAGCCGTAACACCTGCGCTGTACAGACAGGGGCTGTCAAGCATAGCCCGTGTAGGCATCACAGATGACTGAACTGTGTACACACAAACCCACACACAGCAAACACGACTGTAGGGCTCCACCACACCCACATGCAATCTACACAGTCATGCCCAGTCAATGCACAGGCCCTTACACACACACATGATGTCATCCATTGGTACAGCCCATGCCTGTGGCACATATCACCCTGTGCATATGATGAAGTCTCTGCCGCATAACTGTGAGCTACACCATCAGTGCACGGTTATGCAAACATATTCTGATGCACAGGGTGGACAAGATAGTGAGAGGTGTATGTGATACCTGTGTCCACATTCAATGTGATGTGTATGTTGTGGTGTGTGTGTATGGCTGGTGACAGGTGTGTATGTGATGTGGGTTGTGCACTGACATCATGCAGCAGACATACCATGCAGGACAGGTGCATCATTCATTGATCTGTGTACACAGTATGCGTGGTGGTTACATGTGTAGCACCATGTTGGTTCAGTTAACCCGTATGACAATGATGGTGTACTTGCATGTGCCTACTGGGAGCACTGTAATTAGTTCCCCACGTGTAGTCGTGGGGTACCCACAGGCATGTCTGGCAACATCAGCATAGCACAGGTACCCGCAACCGGCATGGACCCCTACATAGGTACATAGGCGCACATGTACATAACAGGGTATGTGCCCTACGACATGTGTGGACCTAGCATGACTGTGTGTGGCTGCTAACACCCCTCAGGATGGGGATGCCACATCCATCAGTCCCCAGTCCCTCGTCCAGCACTGACACACAGATGATGCCTGGCGCATAACTATATTCACACATCCACGTCATTATTACTCCTGGGTGAAGGGAGTCAGGGCCCTTTCCTCACATGGGCTGGCACTCCTCGTGTTGTAGGGGGTCTCCGTCCGTTGACCCTGTTCCCCCAGCACGTCCCACTCATCTTTGTGGTGATGTGTCTGACAGTCGCTTCTGTGCCCGTGTTTGCCTGGAGCCTAGGAAGTGGAATATGCCCATGTCACCCAGGTCAGACATGGCCGTGTATGCCAGGCACAGATCACCACAGAGCAGATGTGCTGGGAAGGTTTACAGCCGGAGTCCCCTTGGTCGTGCAGCTTGTGACACATGTCCTAGCACCGTCATCCCCGCCTTGTGTAACGTTTGCGGTCCTTCCAAGTGCTGCAGGCGTCAGGTTAGCTACAGGCCAGATGTGCCATTGTACGCAGTCATTGCTCTGGTGTGTGATGTGTACAGTGGTACAATGAACACCCCTGATGTGGATGCGATTCCTTCCAGACCAGGAGGCCACAGTGGAATGTCTTCACACCCACATTGCCATTGTGTGTGTTGACAGAGGTTACCGACAGGTGTGGTAGCCATTTCCATGAACATGTCCACCATCTTGAATGGCTTACCACCTACATGTGACATTGGGCTGAACATGTCCTTCACACTGGGTAGGTCTGCACCTTCTCTGGCATGTAGTAGCAGGCCATGGCTCTGGCACCAGTTATCCATGTCTATGACGCCCTAGGTGGATGTCCGTGTCACATGGGGTGTTGGGTATGGTGGCGGTGTGTAGTCATCTGCATACCTTGTCTGCCACAATCCCCTATGATTGCATGCACATTGGAAGGTCGAATGTCAGATGGCAGGGGCCCAGGACTGAGCCCTGTGGGCCTCCACTGGAGACCAGATATGAGTGTGACAAGGCACCAGGAACACCAACCCTGTGTGGTGTGACCTCCAACCTTTCTGAGAAGCATCGGGTGACATATGTCCCCACATGTATGCTGGCGAGCCTTTCCATGAGTCCCATGTGGAGTGTGCTCTGAACGCTCCCACCAGGTCATGGTACTGTGTGCAAACCCGCGTATCCCCATCAATGGCCTTGGTGACCACTCCAGACAGGACGAGCAGGTTCGGGAGGCAGGATCCGCCTTGACTATGTTGTTGTGGGTATGTTCCGGTATTGGCTGTACACCGCTGTCTGTATCCATGGGCACCTGTATGGACCCCCCACAGCTTTGCAGACAAGGCTTGTCAAGCTGATAGGGTGTGGCTGTCTACAGTCCATAAGAGCACTACCCTGGCATAGTGGGACCACAGATGCCATATGCCATCCATCGGGGACATAGCCCATAGTAAGGCTAACATGACACAGTGGCCGCATGTGTGGGCCGAGGGCCTCAATGAGGATGGGTAGCACACAGCCAGGGACACCATCGGTGCCCATTGGTGCTGTGTCAACCGCCATAGAGATATGGGATCACTCCAGGCCATATGAGATGTTTCGGAGGCTACACTCTGGTGGGATGGATATGTCCCTCTTGGGGGTGGATGTATGCATGGAACATGTCCGCTGGTTTGCAGACAATGTCTGTGGGTGCAGTGACCGTTGTACCATTCTGGACCATTTCGGCCAAGTCTGTGTGCCCCAACCATGTCCTTACCACAGTTAGGGAAGGCCCTATGGTTGTCTCATGTGCCCTCTGCAGTACCACTCCCAAGCGGCCGTGGATGATTGTATGTGTGGCCGTATGGTGACGCCGGTATGAATGGGAGATGGTTTCCCTGGTACTGACATTGCTCTGTCATGTATTAGCTCCAACTGTTGATGTACAGCTTGTCAGTGGCTGGGGTCCACCACACCATGTGCCTACCTGTGGTGGACAAGGTCCTGATGTTATCATGTTTGCCTGTTGCAGACATGCATGTGGGTGCTCAGAGAAGGCATTCGTTAGGCGGTTGGCAGTCTGGCCTGTGTTCAACACTGGCATGGAGGACTTGTAGGGTACCACCACGGTCGTATGATGTGTGTGGTTTGTTGTGGAGAGGTCACCACTTAAGCCCCCATGCCGGTGTTGGGTGCAGGATGTGGATGACCAGTGGATCCACTATATGGTCTGGCATCACCATTGAGGGCTGTACATCCTGTGTGGGACATATCCTCACCATGTGTGATGGGCAGAACTGTCAGACATCCCCCCCTAGTGTGTATGGTGCATGGCTGTTTAACAGTGGCCAGGTGTGAGAACACCTGGGACCGGTGGCGTAGTGTGTTGTGCCATGGGTAATGTTCCCAGTCTATGTATGGGTGGTTCATGTCACCCAATACGGTGCTGTTGTGAGCATGCACACTCACCAGTGTCCTCAGGACGTCTGTGCAGGTATCCTGTGTTTGGGAGGGTTGTCTGTAGCATGCAACAAACTGTAGGCCAGTCCTACACATGGTTAATTGCACCTAGATATTCCCTGCTGCAACGGCCATGTCTGTGGCATGGCCGGTTGCTGTTGTGTGGCTGGACACACACGACGGTCCACATTCCGCCACCCATGCCGTCGCACCATGTGTATGCATGTCTGCTCTGTGCCGAGTGTAAGTGTCTGAGCATGCCCAGTAGGCAGCTGTGTAGATAGACACACAGCACAGTGCACACCGCCCGACTGCAGTTATACCCGGGTGCATGCCTGTATCCCGCAACGGCCACGTCTGTGGCATGGCCAGGTTGCTGTTGTGTGGCTGGACACACACGACGGTCCACATTCCGCCACCCATGCCGTCGCACCATGTGTATGCATGTCTGCTCTGTGCCGAGTCTAAGTGTCTGAGCATGCCCAGTAGGCAGTGATGTACTGATCAGTAGTTACTTGGTATTCCCGACTGCAGCACTAACGTGTTACTGTACGGCGACCTTGGGATGGTAACAGGCTGCGTGACTGCGCACTCTGACATAATTCCCGATCGGGCGCATTGCCTCTGCAAATGATACCACCCACGTAGGGGTATGCCTCCTGACAGCGCTCTGCTCAGTAAACTCGGTAGCGCGTTCTGTAAATGCTTCATACTGTAGTGTGTTCATGTAGATAGGCATAGGTTCGTCTCCCGTCCCTTCCGTGTGTGTGTGTGTGTGTGTGTGTGTGTGTGTGTGTGTTTCCAGCTGCCTCTGCGAATGAACATGCTTTTAGACGCTCCGCAACACATACCTTGGCTATTGCCAACTATTGTCTTGTGGGTGATGTCACCAGCCTAGAAGTATGCCTCTGACAGCGCTCTGCTCAGTAAACTCGGTAGCGCGTTCTGTAAATGCTTCATACTGTAGTGAGTTCATGTAGATAGGCGTAGGTTCGTCTCCCGTCCCTTCCGTGTGTGTGTGTGTGTGTGTGTGTGTGTTTCCAGCTGCCTCTGCGAATGAACATGCTTTTAGACGCTAACACATACCTTGGCTATTGCCAACTATTGTCTTGGGTGATGTCACCAGCCTACAAGTATGCCTCTGACAGCTCTGCTCAGTAAACTCGGTAGCGTTCTGTAAATGCTTCATACTGTAGTGAGTTCATGTAGATAGGCGTAGGTTCGTCTTCCGTGTGTGTGTGTGTGTGTGTGTTTCCAGCTGCCTCTGCGAATGAACATGCTTTTAGACGCTTCGCAACACATACCTTGGCTATTGCCAGCTATTGTCTTGCGGGTGATGTCAGCAGCCTACAAGTATGCCTCTGACAGCACTCTGCTCAGTAAACTCGGTAGCGCGTTCTGTAAATGCTTCATACTGTAGTGAGTTCATGTAGATAGGCGTAGGTTCGTCTCCCGTCCCTTCAGTGTGTGTGTGTGTGTGTGTGTGTTTCCAGCTGCCTCTGCGAATGAACATGCTTTTAGACGCCAAGAACACATACCTTGGCTATTGCCAACTATTGTCTTGCGGGTGATGTCACCAGCCTAGAAGTATGCCTCTGACAGCACTGTGCTCAGTAAACTCGGTAGCGCGTTCTGTAAATGCTTCATGCTGTAGTGAGTTCATGTAGATAGGCGTAGGTTCGTCTCCTGTCCCTTCCGTGTGTGTGTGTGTGTGTGTTTCCAGCTGCCTCTGCGAATGAACATGCTTTTAGACGGCCAACACATACCTTGGCTATTGCCAGCTATTGTCTTGCGGGTGATGTCAGCAGCCTACAAGTATGCCTCTGACAGCACTCTGCTCAGTAAACTCGGTAGCGTTCTGTAAATGCTTCATACTGTAGTGAGTTCATGTAGATAGGCGTAGGTTCGTCTCCCGTCCCTTCCGTGTGTGTGTGTGTGTGTGTGTTTCCAGCTGCCTCTGCGAATGAACATGCTTTTAGACGCTTCGCAACACATACCTTGGCTATTGCCAACTATTGTCTTGCGGGTGATGTCACCAGCCTAGAAGTATGCCTCTGACAGCGCTGTGCTCAGTAAACTCGGTAGCGCATTCTGTAAATGCTTCATGCTGTAGTGAGTTCATGTAGATAGGCGTAGGTTCGTCTCCCGTCCCTTCCGTGTGTGTGTGTGTGTGTGTTTCCAGCTGCCTCTGCGAATGAACATGCTTTTAGACGCTTTGCAACACATACCTTGGCTATTGCCAGCTATTGTCTTGCGGGTGATGTCAGCAGCCTACAAGTATGCCTCTGACAGCACTCTGCTCAGTAAACTCGGTAGCGCATTCTGTAAATGCTTCATACTGTAGTGAGTTCATGTAGATAGGCGTAGGTTCGTCTCCCGTCCCTTCCGTGTGTGTGTGTGTTTCCAGCTGCCTCTGCGAATGAACATGCTTTTAGACGCTTCGCAACACATACCTTGGCTATTGCCAACTATTGTCTTGCGGGTGATGTCACCAGCCTAGAAGTATGCCTCTGACAGCGCTGTGCTCAGTAAACTCGGTAGCGCGTTCTGTAAATGCTTCATGCTGTAGTGAGTTCATGTAGATAGGCGTAGGTTCGTCTCCCGTCCCTTCCGTGTGTGTGTGTGTTTCCAGCTGCCTCTGCGAATGAACATGCTTTTAGACGCTTCGCAACACATACCTTGGCTATTGCCAGCTATTGTCTTGCGGGTGATGTCAGCAGCCTACAAGTATGCCTCTGACAGCACTCTGCTCAGTAAACTCGGTAGCGCGTTCTGTAAATGCTTCATACTGTAGTGAGTTCATGTAGATAGGCGTAGGTTCGTCCGTCCCTTCCGTGTGTGTGTGTGTGTGTGTGTGTGTGTGTTTCCAGCTGCCTCTGCGAATGAACATGCTTTTAGACGCTTCGCAACACATACCTTGGCTATTGCCAGCTATTGTCTTCGGGTGATGTCACCAGCCTACAAGTATGCCTCTGACAGCACTCTGCTCAGTAAACTCGGTAGCGCGTTCTGTAAATGCTTCATACTGTAGTGAGTTCATGTAGATAGGCGTAGGTTCATCTCCCGTCCTTTGTGTGTGTGTGTGTGTGTGTGTGTGTGTTTCCAGCTGCCTCTGCGAATGAACATGCTTTTAGGCTTCGCAACACATACCTTGGCTATTGCCAGCTATTGTCTTCTTGGTGATGTCACCAGCCTACAAGTATGCCTCTGACAGCACTTTGCTCAGTAAACTCGGTAGCGTTCTGTAAATGCTTCATACTGTAGTGAGTTCATGTAGATAGGCGTAGGTTCATCTCCGTCCCTTCAGTGTGTGTGTGTGTGTGTGTTTCCAGCTGCCTCTGCGAATGAACATGCTTTTAGACGCTTCGCAACACATACCTTGGCTATTGCCAGCTATTGTCTTGCGGGTGATGTCACCAGCCTACAAGTATGCCTCTGACAGCACTCTGCTCAGTAAACTTAGTAGCGCGTTCTGTAAATGCTTCATGCTGTAGTGAGTTCATGTAGATAGGCGTAGGTTCGTCTCTCGTCCCTTCCGTGTGTGTGTGTGTGTGTGTGTTTCCAGCTGCCTCTGTGAATGAACATGGTTTTACACCCTTGGCAACACATACCTTGGCTATTGCCAGCTATTGTCTTGCGGGTGATGTCAGCAGCCTACAAGTATGCCTCTGACAGCACTCTGCTCAGTAAACTCGGTAGCGCGTTCTGTAAATGCTTCATACTGTAGTGAGTTCATGTAGATAGGCGTAGGTTCATCTCCCGTCCCTTCCGTGTGTGTGTGTGTGTGTGTGTGTGTGTGTGTTTCCAGCTGCCTCTGCGAATGAACATGCTTTTAGGCCGCAACACATACCTTGGCTATTGCCAACTATTGTCTTGCGGGTGATGTCACCAGCCTAGAAGTATGCCTCTGACAGCACTGTGCTCAGTAAACTCGGTAGCGCATTCTGTAAATGCTTCATGCTGTAGTGAGTTCATGTAGATAGGCGTAGGTTCGTCTCCCGTCCCTTCCGTGTGTGTGTGTGTGTGTGTTTCCAGCTGCCTCTGCGAATGAACATGCTTTTAGACGCTTTGCAACACATACCTTGGCTATTGCCAGCTATTGTCTTGCGGGTGATGTCAGCAGCCTACAAGTATGCCTCTGACAGCACTCTGCTCAGTAAACTCGGTAGCGCGTTCTGTAAATGCTTCATACTGTAGTGAGTTCATGTAGATAGGCGTAGGTTCGTCTCCCGTCCCTTCCGTGTGTGTGTGTGTGTGTGTTTCCAGCTGCCTCTGCGAATGAACATGCTTTTAGACGCTCCGCAACACATACCTTGGCTATTGCCAGCTATTGTCTTGCGGGTGATGTCACCAGCCTACAAGTATGCCTCTGACAGCACTCTGCTCAGTAAACTCGGTAGCGCGTTCTGTAAATGCTTCATACTGTAGTGAGTTCATGTAGATAGGCGTAGGTTCGTCTCCCGTCCCTTCCGTGTGTGTGTGTGTGTGTGTGTGTGTTTCCAGCTGCCTCTGCGAATGAACATGCTTTTAGACGCTTCGCAACACATACCTTGGCTATTGCCAGCTATTGTCTTGCGGGTGATGTCAGCAGCCTACAAGTATGCCTCTGACAGCGCTCCGCTCAGTAAACTCGGTAGCGCGTTCTGTAAATGCTTCATGCTGTAGTGAGTATCATGTAGATAGGCGTAGGTTCATCTCCCGGCCCTTCCGTGTGTGTGTGTGTTTCCAGCTGCCTCTGCGGATGAACATGCTTTTAGATGCTTCAAAACACATACCTTGCCTACCAGCAGCCATTCCTGTACGGTTGTTGCCACCCACCTGTACATGTGCCTCTGCTGGTGCTGTACTCGGTGGTCCACGTAGCGCATACCATACCTGTGTTGTACGTTTGTGCGGTTGAGTATGTGGGTGTGTGGTCAATCATCATGCGTGCCACATGTGTGTGTGTGTCCAGGCTCCCAGCTGCATGGGTTCATACGGTATGGCTCTGAGTTTTACGCGGAACACCCATAACCTGACGCCATCCTTGTGTTTGTGGATGGCGGGACGCAGCTCGTGTACTGCTTGTGTGCTTGTTCTGGTCGGCGACCTCCGTAGCGTGTTCTCCACGTGCACCCTACTATGGTGTTGTGGGGTGCTGCTGTGTACATTACACTCACGGGCCTGCCGGATGTGTCCGTCTGTATCTCTTTCTTTGTATATCTATGTACCTATGTTGTGGACGTACCGCTGCTCTACCATGGACAGCTGTCTTCCCCATGTATCGCATATTGTCACGGCTGACACATATAACTGTGGTACGTTGCATATTCACACATTGTCCATGCACCGTCCGTATTCCAGAACACCTCATAGACATCTGCTGGATTACGTGGCAGACAGCTATCCTTGCTGTCCTGACACTGTACCCATAGACGACATACACCTTGTGTAGTTGCCTCTCTATGGTGTGTGTATGTCTAACTGTGCTGTATGCATGGCCGTGTGTGTGTCCCGCTATAGCCATGTGTGCAGCTGTCGCCACTATGGGTATCCTTGTGGACCGCTGTTACATGGGCACGTCTGAACATACCTGCAGACTGTACTACCTCCGACGGCAGCGGCCTTAGATCGTCCGCTGCCCTAGGCTCTGGGGCTACATGGAGCACGCTAACACAAGACATGGTGCACCCATCTCGGTATACCTACGTGACACGCCTACTAGACAGGTGGCCCTACTAGAGCGCCCTGGGCAGCCGCGGGATTGGCGTATGCCTACGGCCGGCTTTGGGCACATCACAAGGCAAACGTCTACATTCGGTGTTTTATGACGTCTAGATTATAACACCACAGGAGGGACCTCCTCAGCTATGCTGAAGAATGCGGATGTGGATAGATTAGTAGGTGGAGGGTTGGCCACACACCAGGGCTGACCGATGGATAACTGCTGAGGCATCTTTTGAGAGGCAGGTGGAGCAAACACCCATAACGGGAATGTAGTGTAGATACAGATGTAGGGTTAACATACATTTGTCCACTCTGTCGGTTCTGTACCGTTGTATTACAGTGATATGCTATGCATATCTTCCATAGACATTGTTAGGTCTTCGGTTTTTGAGGATTCGACATAGTACAATATCATACTACGGAAATACGGAAAAACTGCAAAACCGTGAAAAACAAACAAACCAGCAACCTGCGGCAAGAATAGTCCCCGTAGTTCGACACAACACAAGTCTTCTTAACGTTTAAACAGATTATTAAAACATGCAACGCGTTTTCGTTGCTTTCAACTTCTTGGAAAAAGCAAATTCTTAAACTGTTCACAATCAACACTGTGAGATTTAAGAACTCGGTCAGACTCACATCGGTGATTGTGAACGCTTTAGAATTTGCTTTTTCTGCAGAAGTTGTGGAAACAACGTTGCATGTTTTAATAAACTGTTTAAATGTTAAGAAGACTTGTGTTGTGTCGAACTACGGGACTATTCTTGCCGCAGGTTGCTGGTTTGTTTGTTTCTCATAGTACAATATCATGTAATACGTGTGTTCATAGGATGCTTTCTGAGATGTTGACATGTGTGTGTTTCGTTAGCAGTGCGTCTGTGCTTTCTATGCTGTGGCTACATGTTCATTGTTCGCATAGAAAGTGACAAATGGAAGTGTAAGGGTGGATATTTAAAGCCTGGATGCTTCCATGTTATGTGTAAGTCTCACAGGGCCTACGGGTGATAGCGCATACATGTCTATGAAGAACCTTTGGATACCATATGCGACCTGTCGTGGACGAAATGTTTAAGTTGACTGTTCCATCTACCTATGTGTGACATGGTTTGTGGCCATAGGGTGCCAGCAAGTCTTTCCTGTTCATTGGGTGTTTGCCATGGTCAATTGACATCAATCCTATTAATTCACTGAAGGATGTCTTTCATTGGTGGGAACGCCATAGTTTGACCATCGTATGTCTTTCCCAGCCGACGTTGATATTGTGCCATTGGTATGTTTACACAGGTCACCCATCTGTTCCACTGTATGGAAGCGTGTGATCCCCATTTATGTGCTGGCAGATTGAGTGCTGTGTACGCCGGTATCTGCCCAGCGGTCTGGCTTTGTATGGGGAGTGTCTACTGTAGTCCCTATCTGTATTTCCTGGGTTATGCCTTGCAACAGCTGTGGGATTCCCCCAGGTTTGCAGCTATGGGTGCCATCTTGGCCGTACGTTTGTCCATCCATGGGAACTGCCTACTGGACACTAGTATAGGGCTGTACACATTTCACAGCTGCATTCTGCATTTCCGGTGGATGATCGGCATTATTAGTGCGGAGTAACGCATATGCCATGGCCACGTCCCGCACACGGGGCGGGACAACGAATCATCTGCCAATCCACACCGAGACCCATTTTGCATACCCACGATCCCATGTCTGCAACCCTCGACAGTACCCATTGCACACCCTTCATGTGTGCGGAAATGGGATGTGAACGCACGTGTATGGACGCAGCAACCTGGGGAGTCCTATTCATATGTCCTGCATTTCATGGATGGTTGTCATCACCCTTGAAGACGCTTGTGGTGCATATATCTACCTGTGCCGTAGTCACGGCTGTCACCTCTTCTGGGTCACACGATCGCAGCCTGTTGCCAACACTTAAGGAGAAATTTTTGGGTCCTGCAATGGACACCGATGTGCATATGTAAAGTGTAGAACATGTTGGACTGTGTCCATTCGCCAGTGGGTTTGACTGCCGTATGTTCCCCAGTCCCGGATGTCTGTTTGCCTACCCATATTATGTAGTGCTACGGAACCCGTGTCCTTCCACAATTAACCCATATGGTGTTACTGTAGTACTGCAGGTTGGCAACTGCTTTAAGTAATCCTCAGAGGTACCATTGTGAACTATCCGCCACTGTATTGTCATTATAACACAGCCGGTACATGTAGAACCTATTTATTCATGAAAGGATGTTATTTATGTGTGGGAACGCCATAGTTTAACCATAGTATGACCTTCCTAGTTGACGTTGTTGGTGTGCCATTAATATGTGTTCCACAGGTCGCCCGTATGTTCCGCGGAGTGGAAGCGGGTGATCCCCACATACTTGCTAGCACCTTGGCTGCTGTGTACGCCGGGATTCGCACGGCAGGATAGATGTCTATGGGGTGTGTCTACTGTTGTTTCCATCTGTATTTCCTGTGTTATGCCTTACTACGGCTGTGTGATTCCACCAGGTTTGCTATTATGGGTGCCATCTTGTCCGTACGTTTGTCCATCCTTGGGAAATGCCTACTGGACACTGGTGTAGGGCTGTACCCATTTCACAGCTGCATGTAGCATTCTCCGGTGGATGATTGTCAGTATTGGTGGGTGGTAAGGCATGTTCTGTACCCACATCCCTCCCACGGGGCGGGACAATGGATCATCTGCCAATCATCTCCAACACCCATTTCTGCATACCCACTATCCCATGGCTGCAACCCTCGACAGTACCCATAGCAAATCCTCCATGTGTGCTGGAATGGGATGTGGACGCACATCTGTGGACTCGACAATCTGTGGATTCCTGTGCATATGTCCCACATTTCATGGACAGTTGTCATCAACCTTGAACACGCTGGCGGGGCATATATGTAGCTGTGCCATAGTCACGGCTGTAGTTCATCTTGGTCTTCCGCTCGCACCCGGTTGGCGTTGCAAAAGGACAAATTTTTGGGTCCTACAATGGACACAAATGTGCATATGTAAAATGTAGAACATGTTGGACTGTGTCCATCTGGCCAGTGGTTGTGACCGCTGCTGTATGTTCCCCAATCGCGGATGTGTGTTTGACTACACATATTATGTTGTGCTACGAAACCCATGTTCTACTACGATTAACCCAAATGGTATTGATGTAATGCTGCAGGTTGGCAACTGCTTTAAGTAATCCTCAGAAGGCCCAGTAGGACATATACGCCACTGTATTGTCAATATAAAACAGCCAGAACATGCATACCCTATTTATTCATTGAAGGATGTTCGTTATATGCGGGAACGCTAGTGTTGAAACATCGTATGACCTTCCTAGTTGAGGTTGTTAGTGTGCCATTAGTATGTGTTCCACAGGTCGCCCATTTGTTCCGCAGTATGGAAGCGAGTGATCCTCATGTTGTTGCTGGCAGATCGAGTGCTGTGTACGCGGTATTCGCGGCGGTCTGACTTTGTATGGGGAGTGTCTACTGTAGTCCCTATCTGTATTTCCTGTGTTATGCCTTACTGCAGCTGTGTAATTCCACCAGGTTTCCAGTTATAGGTGCCATCTTGGTCGTACACTTGTCCATCCATGGGAATTGCCTACTGGACACTGATATAGGGCTGAACACATTTCACACCTGCTTTTAGCATTACCCAGTGGATGCTTTGCATCCTTAGTGGGGACTAAGGCACGTGCTATACCCACAGCCCTCCCACGCGGCGGGACAACGGATTATCTGCCAAACAACACTGAGCCCCATTTTTCATATCCAGGATCCCATGGCTGCAACCCCCCACGGTACCCATTACACATCCTTCATGTGTGCGGGACTGGGATGTGGACGCACGTCTATGGACACGACAATCTGGGGATTTCTGTTCATATGTCCTGCATTTCATGGACAGTTATCATCAACCTTAAACACGCTGGTGGTGCATATGTCTAGCTGTGCCGTAGTCACGGCTGTCACTCTGTCTGAGTCGATCACAGCTGGTCGACGGTGCAAACGGAACAATTTTTGGAGTCCTACAATGGACACCGATGTGCATATGTAAAGTGTAGAACGTGTTGGACTGTCACCATCTGGCCAGTGGTTTTGACTGCCGCTGTATGTTCCCCAATTCTGGATGTCTGCTTGACTACCCATATTATGTATTACTTGGCCTATCTATATCCACGTGCCAGTAAGCAGAAATACAGCAAACCTTGCGTCCTGCCCATCTTCATAAAAGACATTATTGAACATATATCGGCCAAAACAGACAATGACAAAAACGATACACTCCACAGTCAAACGATACTGAGCTCTTTCACCTACTAACATGGGGCATCGTCGGAGTATGAAATACATTACATAGTCGTCCCTTATACACTTCCTTCAGAGTCAGTTTAAAGTCAATTAATCAATAAACCTGCTCATAGTTAAGTGGACAGTGCTCCAAGTCTTGATGATAACGTGACATATAGAAATCAGTGTTGCATACATTACTTAATGGAAACAATAATACGACAACAATGTGTTAATATAAATACAATATTGGTCAATACAATCAGTATATTGAAACATAGTTGATAATTGTTGTGAGTAAACCTTAGAATGTAGTGTGTTGATCAGGATATTCTATATCAATGTGTATAATTGTAGCATTACGATTCCAAAGCATGGAATCAATAAGTACAATTTAAGCATATATTTTACAATTATGAATGTAAATGAGTGGAGGACACATCCTTAACCTTCCCTGCTTCGAGTGGATCACACACGCACACACTCGCATTTCCTAATTGTGGGTTACGCAGGCGCATGCATATCCGTATTCTGTTTATATATGTTTACTGGGTCTGTGTGGTTACGTGGTGTGTGTTAGTTGTGACTATTCCGTAACATATCTGTGATCTGGTTGTCGGACGTGTGCAGAACGCTCTTACAACTTTGTACATGTAACAGTCTTTGCAGCATGGACGCGTATGTACATCGTTCACATCTATATGTTCTATAGTCGTAATTCAAACGTGACTGCATTCACGTTTGCGGTTACTGTGACCACTACCGTTAGCTGTTCGGTGTCATTAATATGCATACCCATGGTACTTAGCTACATTTACATATCCCCGCACTCACGCACGTCACAGGCATCCATTCTCCTGCTGGGAAAGGTGCGGTACTGCATGTTAAACATTCCTTATTCCCTCTCGCTCATGGCCCAGGATGCATATGTCGTGACCGCAGGGATGTTCAGATCACAGGTGCTTATATCCCCTACGCATACAGGCCTTCGATTGTCAGAGTGTTCCTGTGGTGCTTTGGGTTTGGTCTTGTCCGCCCAGTGTACGGAACTGCCCTGACCGTGTACGAATGTTAGATGAGTCACATGGGCACGGTTTGTCCGTGTCTATGATACCATGTCACCCCCCCCAATTATTCATAACCGTGTGCGCTGATTGGCCAGTGTACCCGTTGTAGATCTTGTTATACTAATTGCACACGGTCTGGTCGAACGGACCTATTTCCATTACTAACCCTCGGTATGTATGACCTGTGTCGCAATATTACATGGGTTTACCATTGCGTGACGGCTTTCACTGAGCTGCAGACATGTCCGTTGCTTGGTTTGGGCCGGTTCTGCTCTGCTACACACATTTAACATGGCGGAACAGGTTGAACAGCTCAGCCACGGGGACATCGGGCTCTCCGTCGCTGTTTAGTATTGAATCGCTATGTTGAGTTTGTTTCACAAAGCGAGACAGTGTCGACATTGGTAACGGACATCTCACGCAGTACGTCCGCACCGCCGCGGGTGCCGTATGTCTGCGTTTGGGCGGCGGACAGGCATTATGCTGTGCCATTATGTCCGGGAATATATGGTTTCTTGCCATAGATGATATGGCATACTAGCAATGACCCGCGTCTGGGTGTGGGTACTGCTGTATTACCCACGGGAAGAGTGGCCTTAGGTTAAGTGGTGCCCTAGGTAGAAGGACTCCATGTTGCCACCGCCACATCACCCGCTACCCCCCTCCTGGTCTACCTACACCAAATAAAGTCTGGAAAGGTGCCCCGAGTAGAGCAACGCCCTAGACGGCTGCCTACTTGGCCTATGCCTAAGGCCGGCTATGTGTGTGGTCCCTCGGGCATCGGACTCGGGAACGCGCCACGTCTGCCGTGGGTATGTCCAGCATTACCCACATCCAGCCGTGGTTTATTGCTATGATGTTCCATGTGTACAGTGGTGCCGGTTACCATACATATGCCTTTCTCAAAAGCCGATTTCACACTTCTGAACACTACTGTGGTCTCCTTTAAGGCCCCTGAGCCAGTGGTGAACATTACTCAAACTGCTGAATCACATACATATGCCTTCCACCAGCACCTACAGGACTGCATGGATCAGGCAATCCCATACAAAACTGAGACTCTTTGTACCAAAGACAAGCATCCAGTCTGGTGGACCCCAGCCATGAACAAGCTCTACAACGACAGGAGGTAGCTACTACAAGTTAAAGCGGAATACTTGTAAGGTAACACACCCTTGCTCATTATATGTGAAGAACTACAAGCTGTCATGAAATCATCCAGGGGAAATTCAACAGAGAAATTAACAAGGACTCAACAGACAATCATAAGGCCTTCTTTAGCTATGTTGGACACCTGGGAGGACACTCCCAGTTATGCTCAGACTGGGTTCAGAATGATGTGAAGATGACTGGACCTACACACATTGCCAACATACTGACTGACAGGTTCAGTGCTAACATTTCCCCTCCCCACATGGAGAGATATCTATACCAGAGAATTGTAGATCCTGGAACATCTGTAACGCACAGGTGGGAAATGCTGTCTCCAAGGCAGTAAACACAGCATCCATGGGACCAGATGGTGTCCCAACTGTGTACTCCATGAACTCTATGGGGAATTAAACCCACACTTAGGACAGCTGTTTAATCTTAGCCTCACCTCAGGATACGTACCCAAGTAGTAGCACAAGGCGACTGTAGTCACACTTCACAAGGATGGTGCCTCCACTGACCCTGGTTATTACCATCCCATTAGCTTGACAAGCCTTATCTGCAAAGCCATGGAGAAGGATCATAATGGAACTCATAGATAGAGACATAGGGGACTTGCATATTTTGGATCCAACCCAGTTTGGCTTGGTCAAAGTCAGATCATGCCTTTTACACGTGTTTGACTTTGTAGGATCAGTCACCAAGGCCATTGATGAGGGTAAAGCAGTCCATACAGCCTACCTCAACCTGGCAAAGGCCTTCGACACAATACCCCCCTCGGGTATCATTGATAAACCCGTCATCTTGAACGTAAATCCATACATCGCCATATGGGTTGCAAACTGGCTAAGTCACAGAACCCACACGGTCATAGTTGCTGGCGCCATGTCATACTCACAGCCAGTCACAGGTGGTGTCCCATGGGGCTCAGTCCTGGGTCCACTATTTTTCAGCATCTACATTTCCAAAGTACAAGCAAACACAGGGGGGTTATGGCTGACAATGTTTGCAGAATTCATTACTCCTAAGAAATAAGGAGTTAAAATGGATATTGAGATTGGCTGCACACATTTCTCCTGGCATCAATAACCAAGTTTCTATTAAACCAGTCCTGGAATCTAGATAAACTTTTTTATACACAGTCTTATTAATGAACTATAGCCCAGACTTAACACCATGGTTATAAATATTCTGTCCTTCTTGTTTTCTTATTATGCATCCTGTTGAAAATTTTAATAAATTATCTAAATACATTTTTCATATATAAAGTTTTTTACAAAGTGTATATATCTGGTTTTAAATATGTGTATATTTATACTTTATTCATTCTATTATGTAAGGCATCATATCCCTCTTATTTGTCATATTTCAGTATCACACACAGCATCTTTCTTTATACATTTTATACTATTTATTAATCTATTTATTTATTTATTTTCTGATTTATTCATTTATTTGTCCATTTACTTTATCCAAGTCCATATTTCATATACATTCTTATATTTATTTATACATTTATATCATATATTATATTATATATATACATGCATTTCATAATACACTATTCAATCTCGAATAGGATATAATTCATACTTTTACTCATTCATATTTAATATGTATACACAATATTATTCTCACTGATTTAATGTTTAATATTTGTTAATGACTCCACCTAGGTTTTGATATCAGGTTTTAGAGTTTTTTATAAAATTTTTCTATCTATTTATTCATCAATTCATTTATTTATTTATTTATATATTGTTATATTTTACAACAAAATAATCTGCACTGTAAGACATTATAATACATTACATATACAATATGCAATAAGTTTTATGTGTAAATTCTCGTTGCAGATTATGTTACGTTAAATAAATATATATATTTTATAATATTTAGTACTTAAACATTCTAAATGTATTGAATGTTTTATGTGGGTTACCTGCTTTATGTTAGATTATTCACTTTATTTAGCTTCATTTAATCTAATTCTACTCTCAATGCTCATGAATATACTTGCCAACACTATTAATATAAAGATTTTCAGTATTTCGAAACTCATATTGAGCAATGGTTTTTACGTGAATACTTCAGCATCATTTATGTATTCAAGTCTTTTTAAAATGACTGTAATATCTATAAATACCTTTTAAAGTTGGTATTGTATATTATTCTTTAGTATATATTTTTTAAATTGATTAATTGGCTGAGTTGATTGTTTTATTTTGGCTTTTAGATGCATTATTATATAAATAGATGGTTAGAGTTTTATTTGTACTGTCTGAAGAAGCGTGGTGGTGACCACGCCGAAAGCCACAATAAACGTTTTATTCTTACATTTTGATTTTTCGTTATTCTACGAAGTGGATTTATGGTTCCTGTTTGAATGAATTCCTTGCTTCTTGCAATTTGTGATTTAATGCTGATTGAACTAGCGGAAGCTGTTGCCTTTTTAGTGCATTGTTGCTGAATTGTAGTGAGCTCTGGTTCACTTTGGACTCACTGCCTGTCTACTTTACTTCGTGGTGAGAGTACCTGGTTGCTTTTTCATTTTTTGCCTGTGGTTACGGGTATTCTCTCTTCAGCTGTCGGTGAAGAGTTTTTTTGTACATGTTTGCAGATGACTGCAAACTGGGTGCCATAGTCGGACACACATCTGACACAGATATCCTTCAGGAGGGCCTCACAGATGTGGATAAGTGGTGCCAGAGACATGGCCTACAGCTAAATGCCAGGAAATGCATAGTCATACCCTTCGGGAAGAACAAGGTTACCCCTAGCTACCATATAGGTGGCAATCCACTGAGCACAGAGGGAGTTACCAGGGATCTGGGGACCCGGGTTGTTGTTAACCGTTCGTTCAACACACACGCTAAGTTAACGTAGTTAGGTAGACCTTCAACATTGCCCACATCATCATGAAGGGATTCACATCTAGATCAGGGGAGGTCATTGTCCCCTTGTACTCATCACTCATTAGACCTATGATTGGGTACAATGCCCCGTTCAGAATGTATCTGACCCGACACCTGCAGCAGCTGGAAAGGCCCCAACAGTTCATCGACAAACAGATGCAGGGTCTCAGGAATATGTGTTATGCTGACCGACTGAAAGAATTCCAGCTGTATACAGTCGCATACCACTTGCCCAGAGGTGACCTGTGCCTGGCATACAAGGCCATGTCGAACCCAGATCTGATGACTATGCTTCACCTAAAGAATTTAGATCCCTCAGAACCACAAGGGCAGGTGATGTACACCTTGACACTGTCATTAATAGAACGTGCTGGTGGGACAGATTCATCACCCAGACACTCACTATGCTGTGGAACAACATCCCAGTACATGTGAGGCCAAGCACCTCGCTGGCCTTGTGTTAGTATTTTGACAAGGATGTCTGAATTGATTTATTTAACTAACCTTCTAAATGAATATTTACTTTACCACATTGTGAATCTTTACATTTCGTTGGTCTATTTTACATTAGTCATAATCATATGGTTTATCTCTATATATTATGGTTCATTTATATTACTAGGTGTCTGTAGTTCTTTTAATATATTGGCACAATCTGTAGAACATATATATGTAGCTTAAACAGTCAGACATTTGGAAAACATTATGTTGGTTCTTCTTTCATATATATACATATATTTCTATTTTTCTATGAAGAATGTACCTTCAAGCAATGTCTGATGTACTCACTGTGTGGAATCTGTAACCCAAGTAAAGTTTGTTTGCTTGTTTGCCTTTAAGGCATTTAATTAATACTTAGCACATCTAATTTAATGACCAATTAAGGGTTTTAAATGTAGTAGGTTGGACTGCATTGTATGTATTCTGAATAAGTCTGCTTATGAAGCAGACGAAAAGAGCTTCAATAAACTATGGTGACTGCATTTAATTCCTGGTGGGCTCTGAGTGGTCGCTGACGGTGTCTACAGTACCTCGTCTTTGCTTTGGACTTCTTCAGCTGGTTGTCTGCGTTTTTTGTATGGGGAATGTCAAGTGTAGTCCCTATGTGTATTACCTGTGTAATGCCTTACTGCAGCAGTGTAATTCCACCGGGTTTGCAGTTATGGGTGCCATCTTGGTCATACGCTTGTCCATCCATGTGAATTGCCTACTGGACACTGGTATAGGGCTGTACACATTTCACACCAGCATTTAGCATTCTACGGTGGATGCTTTGCATTAGTAGTGGTGAGTAAGGCAGGTACTATGCACACATCACTCCCACGGGGCAGGACAACGGATTATCTGCCAGACAACACAAAGCCCCATTTCTGCATACCCAAGATCCCATGGCTGCAACCCTCGACAGTACCCATTACACATCCTTCATGCGCGGGACTGGGATGTGGACGCACATGTATGGACACGCCGATCTGGGTATTTCTGTTCATATGTCCTGCATTTCATGGACACTTGTCATCAACCTTAAACACGCTGGTGGTGCATATGTCTAACTGTGCCGTAGTCACGGCTATAGCATCGTCTGTTGTTCGGAGACGGCTGGAGTGGGTTCTGTGAGAAGGTATTTTTGGGTCCTTCAATGGACACCAATGTGCATATGTAAAGTTAGATGTTGCTGGACTGTGTCCAACTGGCCAGTGCTTTTGACTGCTGCTGTATGTTACCCAATCGCGGATGTCTGTTTGACTACCCATTCTACGTGGTGCTACGTAACCAGGTGATTTAGTACTGTGAACAAATGGTGTACATCCAAAGATGCAGGTTAGCAACTGCTTCAAATAAACCTCAGACGTCCCAATAGGACATATCCGTCACTGTATTTTCAACATAACACCACCGGAACATGTTGATCCCCTATGTATTCATTGAAGCATGTTTTCTTCATAGGTGGGAATGCCATAGTTTACATATCCTAGTTGACGTTGTGGGTGTGCCATTAGTATGTGTTCTACAGGTCGCCCATCTGTTCCGCTGTATGGTAGCGAGTGCTCCCCATTTTGTTGCTGGCAGATTGAGTGCTGTGTACGCCGGTGTTTGCATGGCGGTCCAACTTTGTATGGGGAATGTCAACTGTAGTCCCTATGTATATTTGCTGTGTTATGCCTTACCGCGGCTGTGTAGTTCCACCAGGTTTACAGCTGTGGGTGCCATCTTGGTCGTACGCTTGTCCATCCATGAGAATTGCCTACTGGACACTAGTATAGGCCTGTACACATTTCACACCTGCATTTAGCATTCTCCGGTAGATGGTTTGCATTATTAGCAGAGAGTAAGGCAGGTGCTACGCACACATCCCTCCCACGGGGTGGGACAAAGGATTGCCTGCGAAACAACACCGAGGCCAGATTCTACATACCCAGACTCCCTTGACTGCAACAGTCGACAGTACCCATTACACATCCTTCATGTGCGGACTGTGATGTGGACGCAGTTCTATGGACCCGGTACCCTGGGTATTTCTGTGCATATGTGCTGCATTTCATGGACAGCTATCATCAACATTGAACACGCTTGCACGCTTGTGTACCTGTGACGTGGTGATGACAATGAGTTCACGTGAGTAATGCAGGAAGCTAGCAGGCATTCAATGAATGGAATTTTTGGGTCCTACAATGGACACCAATGTGCATATGTCAGGTTAGATGTTGCTGGACTGTGTCCACCTGGCCAGTGCTTTTCACTGCTGGTGTATGTTCCCAATCGCGGATGTCTGTTTGACTACCCATTCTACATGGTGCTACGTAACCAGGTGATTTAGTACTGTGAACAAATGTCATACATCCAAAGATGCTGGTTAGCAACTGCTTCATATAAACCTCAGACATCCCAATGGGACATATCTGTCACTGTATTTTCAACATAACACCACCGGAACATGTTGATCACCTATGTATTCATTTAACCATGTTGTCTTCATGGGTGGGAATGCCATAGTTTACATATCCTACTTGACGTTGTGGGTGTGCCATTAGTATGTGTTCCACAGGTCGCACATCTGTTCCGCTGTATGGTAGCGGGTGCTCCTCATTCTGTTGCTGGCAGATTGAGTGCTGTGTACACCGGTGTTGGCACGGCGGTCCGACTTTGTATGTGGAATGTCAACTGTAGTCCCTATGTGTATTTCCTGTGTTATGCCTTACCGCGGCTGTGTAATTTCCCCGGGTTTGCAGTTGTGGGTGCCATCTTGGCCATACGGTTGTCCATCCATGACAATTGCCTACTGGACACTAGTATAGGGCTGTACACATTTTACACCTGCATTTAGCATTCTCTGGTGGATGGTTTGCATTATTAGCGTAGAGTAAGGCAGGTGCTACGCACACATCCCTCCCACGGGGTGGGACAAAGGATTGCCTGTGAAACAACACCGAGCCCAGAGTCTACATACCCAGAATCCCTTGACTGCAACAATCGACAGTACCCATTACACATCCTTCATGTGTGCGCGACTGTGATGTGGACGCAGTTCTATGGACCCGGTACCCTGGGTATTTCTGTGCATCTGTGCTGCATTTCATGGACAGCTATCATCAACATTAAACACGCTTGCGGTGCATATGTGTACCTGTGACGACAATGAGTTCATGTAGGTGATGAAATAAGGCGTCATTCTTGTCTTTAGACAATTTTTGGGTCCAACAATGGACACCACTGTGCATATGTAAAGTGTAGAGCTTGTCAGACTGTGTCCTTGTGAGCCGTGGGTTTCACTGATGCTGTGTGTTCAACAATCGCGGATGTCTGCTTGACTACCCATACTGTGTAGTGGTACAGGAACCATGTTTTCCGACACCAGAACCCAATGGTGTACATCCAATGTTGCAGGTTAACAACCACTTTAATACCCAGAGGTCACGATTGGGAGGTATTGCCACTTTATTATCGGAACAACACCTCCAGACTGTGTAAATCACGGGAACTTTAGGCCAGTCTTACCGGCCATTTGCAATTGTAATTAGCAGACACGTGTCAATACATGTATGATAAGACATATTGTCATGCAGAAGTTAATCTATGTTATTTGGACATTGGCTTCTGCTATTGGCATCCGTTGCTGTGAGTGTTGCCAGTTACCATACTCATTGCTTGCTCAGAGGCAGACTACACAATTCTGCACACTACTGTGGTCTCCTTTAAGGACCCTGAGCCAGTGGTCGACAGTACTGCAGCCACTGCATCAATCACATTTGCCATCTACCAGTACCTACAGGACTGCATGAACCAGGCATTCACTTACCCAACTGTGGTTCATTGTACCAATGCCAAGCATCCAGTGTGGTGTACCCCAGCCATACACAGGATGTACAACACGAGGAGGTGGCTACTACAAGGTGGAGCAGACACCTTGTGAGGTATGACACCCTTGGTCATCATATGTGTAGAGTTACACAGTGTCATGCCATGGTCCAGGGCACATTCCACAGATATACCTACATGGACCTGGCTGACAATCATACCACCTTCAGTTGCTATGCTCAACACCTGGGAGGTCACTCCCACATATGCTCTGACTGGGTTCAGAAAGAGGTGGAGTTTACTCAACATACACACATTGCCAACATACAGGCTGACAAGTCCAGTGAGGACATCTCCACACCCTCCCCCACACATGAGGAGATGTCTGTACCAGCGGTTTGTGGTCACCAAATGTTCTGTGACACACAGGTGGGACATGCTCTCTCCAGGGTAGTGGACATAGCATCCATGAGACCAGCTGGTGACCCCACTGTGTACTCCACTATCTCACTGAGGAATTAGACCCACAGTTAGGACAGCTATTTCTTTGTAGCCTCACCTCAGGTAAGGTACCCAGGTTGTGTCGCATGGCAACGGTAGTCCCACGTCACAGGGCCAATGCCTCCACTGAGCCTGGTTATTACTGTCCCATTACCATGAGGAGACCTATCTGCAAAGACATGGGGAGGGATCATACTGCTCGTACATGAATGCATAGGGGACATACATACTTTGCATCCAACACGGTTTGTCTTGTTCAGGGCGGTTCATGCCTTTAAAGCATGGTTGACATTTTCGGGACAGTCACCGAGGCCATTGATGGGGGTGTTGCAGTCCATACAGCTTACCTCGACCTGGCAAAGGCCTTCATCACATTACCCCCCTCAGGTATCATTGATAAACACATTGGCTGGGATGTGAACACGTACATCACAGAATGTGTTGTAAACTGTCTATGTGACACAACCCACACGGTCATACTTGCTGGCAGCATGTCAGACCTACTGCCTGTCGCAAGTGGTGTCCCATGGGGCCCTTCCGTGGGTCCACTCCTGTCATACATCTACATTTCCACGGTACAGGCACACACAGGGGTGTTATGGGCAACATTGTTTGTAGATGACTGCAAAACAGGTGCCATAGTGGGACAGACATCTGACACAGATATCCTTCGAAGGGGCCTCCCAGATATGCATATCTGCTGTCAGGGACATGGCCCACAGCTAAATGCTAAGTAATGCAACATCATACCTGTCGAGAAGTACTAGGTCACCCCTGTCCAGCATATAGGTGGCTGTCCACTCAGCACAGGGGTGATTACCAGGGATCAGGGGACAGAGTTTGTCGGTCACCATTCATTCAACACACACGTTGCTATCGTGGTTCTGTGGGACTTCTACATTGCCCACCTGTTTGTGCAGGGATTCACATCTACATCAGGCTAGGTCATTGTCTCCTTGTACCCATTACGTGTTACACCTATGATTTACTACATTGCCCCATTCAGACTGTATCTGACCATACACCTACAGCAGCTGGGAAGCCCTCATAGGTTAATTGTCGTACAGATGCAGGATGACATCATTGTGTGTAATGCTGCCCCACTTGTAGGACCCCTGCCCCATTAAGTCACATACTGCTGTTTAGTGTTGACCTGTGCCTGACATACGAGGCCATGTCAACCCATATGTCATGTGTATGCTTCACCTACTGTATCTGCATCCCTCAGAACCACTAGGGCAGGTGACATGAACCTTGTCACGGTCATTAATGGGATGTGTTTGAGTGACACATATATCACCCAGACACTCACAATGCTGTGGATCTACATCACAGTACATGTGAGACAGAGATCCTTCATAGCCTTGTTCGCGGGTATGTTGTCCATTGGATGGAGAATTGCAGGTATAGGCCAGGGATTACATCATTATCACTGCTTGACAGAGGTACAGCAATATCATGAGTATTTTATCTGAAGCACAGAAGGTTGGCAAAGTAATCCTAACTATGGTGTAGTGTTATGGCTGAACCTGGGACGATGGCCTACCCTTTACCTATGGACCTATGAGCCTATATTCATAGTTTGTCACATTTACACTTGTCTATCCCCTATCCTCTTTCTCCAGTGTATACTTCTGTGGCACATGATTGTCCTCTGTATTACATGCAGGTATGCTGTGTACAGTGCACATACGTCACAGTTGATGACAGTGTATCTGTGTCCCTAACACTGTGATACTGAGGACTACCACACATCCTTCACAACATTACATGCATATGTTCTTTCTATTCTTCTTTGGCCTATGGGGTGTTAAGGCAAACATTACACAAGTCCCTGTTTGTGCATGCTTCATGTTGGTGTCTGACCAGGCTCCATTGCAGTCGTGTGTTGGACGGTAGTGTTTCTGTGTGTTTGCCATGTGTTTTTATTGCCGGTACATCTGTGGGAGGTGTGGTTGGCACATGTTCCTCTTTGCAGGGACACCCATCCTGGGGTTTGTGTCATGCATCTGCACTTGGCATGTGCCATATGTCCTGTACTATTCCCACAGTCGTGTATGCCTTCATGCACTACTACTGCGTGTTACTGGCTGTTTGTATGTGGTACACATGGACATTGTGATGGTTGGCTTGACCTATTCCCATGCTAGAACATACACATCTGTCAATTACGTTGTTTAAATCAAACTGTAACACTCATTCGTCTTTTCAAACTGACAGTCAATAACACAGGAAGCTGAGATTAATAACGTTTTACTACTGTGCAGCAGGAGGCAAAGAACTATGCAGTACAAGTTTAGACTTTTGTTTTACTCTATACATGTTACAGCTGTATGAGCATTGTGCATACTATCATCTTTTGCACACATTAATGATGTGGTCGGTCACAGGGCATTTCCATCACTATGGTCCGCAATAGTCTATACATACGTGGGTGCTGAGGTTGTGCTTTTAAAATGTTTTCCCATGAGAATAACACAGCCTTGCAAGGCACCTGGTCAATTACAGTGTCCTTCTGTGATTGTAGCTGTTTCAAGGACCCTGGACTGTTCCGATACAGTAGTCTGTTCATTTCTTAATACGTTGCTTTGTCTCTCTGGTAAGGAGTTGTACTCTTATCTTCGATAGAGCTCACAAGGCCATCCTCCTCAGGGGAAGGGGTGATGTTATGCATGTACATACATTTATTTTTCTGTCACCCAGCAGATAATTAATGCTGAGAGACATTAGCCTGCTGTACTGGTTACTGCCAGGGTCAGAATTCCATCACACTACAGCTTAGCTTCACCAATTACATGCATGATCAGTTCTACTGCCATATTGTACGGTACAATTCAATGCATTATATAGTATTTCGAGTCTAAACTGGCACTTCATATGTGTTTCTATATATATTTTTCGAACAACATCCATCCAGCCATATGCATGTTGTTCCGTCCTTTACCTTGACCGTGTGTATTTGGCCGTCCGGCAACGCTACTCTCCACATGTGATGTCCCACCTTCCCCTTCTTTGCCTTTAGCACCCTGTTAGGATGTCCTGTTTGGTAGGCACGTGTTCCGCTATATGTGTTCGACTTCTCTGCATAGCTAATCATCGATGCGGTGGTTCAACAACCCGACTTGTCCACATGTGTACAGTTATGTGCACCGTGTCGTATGCAAACCTATATGGTTTGACGGGTACATACCACATGCGGGATGTACACATTCTGCAGACACATTCACATGCAGCCATTTCCATATCTGTACCTGAGGTGGGTTGGTGACATGTGGGGTACGTATTTGCCCACGTGGCACTGCCTAACACAAACATCTTTCCACATTTCAGGTATGCACATTGTGTGTAGGTGTATAGCTGCACACGGATGCTAGCAGGTTTGGGTGCACAGGTGTACATGGGTGGGACTTACATGCTACAATGAGGCTATTGTGTATTACATCTGAATGCATGGGTTCTGCTTCTGGATATTACACTTCAACATACGCCATCCAGTGTATGCAACAGAGACGTTGCTGGGTGTGGGATATGTTGCTATGCACATGTTTGCCTGTGTTTAAGGTATCTTAGTTCCTTCCTGTTGTTATGTCAACACAGCTACCCGGCTATGTACTCTCACTACTGCTTGTGACCATTATGGTTGGCACCTTTTCCAATGCCCACAGTGGGACATGTTTTGTGGGAACATCGGATTTTGCAGGACAACACATACCCACAGTAAGTGGAGTTGACAGGACTTTACTTGTTTGCCATAATATATGCTTATTCTGTTAGCATTTGGGTTCCTTATTCAGTTTCTTATGCCATGTATGTGTTTCATATACAAATTATATGTTTTATGCTACTATTACATGTATATTGCGGGAATATTTTTGGCAGGGAATCTCAGGTCATTTTCCTTTTTTTCGATTTTTGCAGGGACACAACTGTCCAATGAGGGACTATCCATGGCACATTGGGACAGCTGGTAACCCTGGTGACCATGCCCATGTCGCTACTGGGGTTGCCACCTTTTCCAGTTGCCAAGGTGGGATATTTCCGGAACTCACATCTGATTTTACAGGCCGACACATACACACGGTCACTATATGGCATAGAACTTCACTTGTTTGCCTAAATAAAAGCTTATTGTTGTGGCAGTTTGGTTGCTTATTCTGTTTCTTGTGACATTGAGATATTTCAGTTACAGAAATAACCAATTCATGCAACCATTACATTAAATACGGGATATCATTATGTCCTACAATCTTAGCACATTTGCCATTTTAATATTTTTATCGGGACACAACTGCCCATAGAGGGACTGCCCCTCGCAAAGTGGGACAGGTGGTAACCTTAGTCGCTACTCCTATGTCGGTGCGGCGTGCTGACATGCTGCGGTACACCTTCTATGAGTATAACCATTGACGGTGCATTGCGGGACAAACGCGGTCTTATGCGTATCCTTTGCTCCTTGGACGGGTACACTTAAGCCTTCGTGGGTTGTATTTGCTTTTCCGTTTAGTTGGGACGGGTAGTATGTTGCATACTCTACGTGCGTTTCATTCTGCACGGGCCCTGGCTGCTGCCATTACTATTATGGGCGGACCGTGGCAGTCAGCACATTAGGTTGCTCACCGCATGCCGGCTTAGCCACGCCTCCGGACGCATCCTACTTGGGCTCGCTCACATACACTACGCACGTGTCTGTGGTTGCGGTGCACTCTCATTAATATGCATATGGCGCTACTACACCGGCTATTCACTGCACTGCTGGTGCAGCCCTTACGCCGGCCTTGCGCCGAGCTTCATGAATCCCGGGGTTTGTCTTTTTCCTGGATTACTATATTTGGTTTTCTTACATCTAATTTTTGAAGTGGTAGCAATGGGTATCCCATGTGGTATAAACTTTACAATCCCCACTGCAACAATCTTGCCACATTTGTGTGCCTTTCAGAATACAGGCCCTCTGCCATGAGTGTATCACACCCAACAAGATGTACTACTGTTTCTATTTTTTTGTTACAAAAAACTACATTTGTCTGTTTCTCCTACATATTCACTAGACTTTGTAAAGCAACGTGTACATAGTCCATCATCCTGGGCCACCATCATTAACATTTCATCTTTTGATAAGAATGGGAAGATTATTGATATGTATCACAAAAATATATGCTTCTGCAGCTTTGATTTTCAGAATTTTTAATTGTCATGCTCATATGTTAAAAGTTTGTTCAGGCTAATTGTGATAGTATAAGGGATGTTTTGTCTGAAATTTCTTCTTATGAGGAAAAATCTGATTTAAATAATTTAGTTTTTTTTTTTCTATTGTACAAGTCACTACTCATTGTTTAGACTAGAGTAAGTGTTGGTACTTTTTCTTGGGGTACGGCCACTGGTACTGTTTTAAGGAGGTTTGCCTGGCTGCATTCACAGAACCTCCCTGATGATGTTAAAATGAGAATTTAAATTCTCCTTTGGGTAGAGATTTAGTTTTTAGCCGCTCTGCTGCAGCGGTGATCCAAAAGTGTGATGAAAGGGTTAAAATGATATAGGGAAGCTCTAAGATATTTCAGCCCTCTTTTTTCAAATTTTCTAATGGAGTCTCTAACCCCTCATCCAATTTTGGCAAAAAACAAAATAAAGTTTCTATAAAATGCATGTCAACAGATATTTAAAAAGAAATAGCAAGAGGGTTCCAAGAAGGATTCTGGAGCATCCCAAAACCAAAGACAGTGCAACAAGTCAGAATGACGATCTAAAGGACATTATCCCTCCCTCTTACCCTGGCAGACACATTTTCCTTCCAGAAAGTTTGAATCTTCACTTTTCTCTTTGACAACAGTCAGTTTCAGACATATGGGTCCCAAAGATCATTCATCAAGGTCATAGATGGCAGTAGGAAGAAATTCATCCTTTTCGGGGGGGGGATAATCTGTCGTCCACCAGTCCAGACCAGACTGTTTTATTTCCATCTGTCCTTCATCACATGCTGTCCCATGGACTGATAAAACCAGTTTCGCCTTCTCAGGTTGAAAAAGATTATTATTCAAGGATGTTTTTAGTGCCAAAGAAAGAAAGAAATGCTTGCAGACCACTTCTAGATCTTTCTTTTCTAAACCTGTTTTTGATAATGGCCAAGTTCAAAATTATGTCATTTCACAACCTGTTACTTCTTCCGCATTCAAGTTTCTTGGTAACTTTACATTTAAACAATGCTCATCATGACATCCCCATTCATCCAGACTTCAGGTGTTTCTTAAGGTTTTGTGTGTCTGGATCACATTATCAGATCTGTCTTACCCTGTGGACTATCCACTGCACCAAGAGTGTTCCCAAATTGTATAGCTCTAGTTATAGCTCATAGTAGGCTACAGGATATCCACATTTTTTCCATATTTAGATAGCTTGTTTATCTTTGCAGAGTCTTTTTTCAAAGTAACAGGAATCGCACACCTGGGTGAGAGATCTCTTACATGAGATGGAATTTCAAGAGAACATTCAAAAGTTTTTTTTGACTCCTTCACACAAGATTGAGTTCCTGGTGTGCCAGACAAATACCTCAGGTCAAAGAGCTTTTCTTCCACAGGAAAAAACAAAATAGCTCTATATCTGGATCTCATTCTAAGTTTTTCTACTCAGGCATTGATACCTGCAAGAGAACACCTTCGGACTGTAGGTCTCATGGCATCTATGATTCTCATGATACATCTGTCAAGACTACACATGAGAAAGACATAATGGTATCTGAAGTCTCTGTGGAAGGTGTGTAGGACATTAAGGACAGATACATAAATATAAAACAGATGTTTGTCCTGATTAATGCACTCAGCTCTTTGAATCATCTTTGGTCCCCAGGACCTCTTCAAGTTGATATAGACAATACCACAGTCATGTGGTACATCAACAAGCAAGGGAAAACCAGGTTGTACCCCCATGCAGCTTGTAATATAGCTTCAAAGGACAGTCTTGGACAGTCTCACTTTACAGGTAGGCAGATAGGCTGAGCAGGACAAGGGCAAACTCTCATGAATGGAAGCTAGATCAGTCAATCTTCCGAAATTTGATCAAATGGTGGAGAGTTCTTCAAGTTCACTTATTTACCTCTATTCTCAACAATCAACTGGTAAGATTATGTTCCTGGTTGGATGCAAGAAGGCAGGGAAGATAGATTCCTTTTCTTGTCCTTGGTCAGCAATGTTTTTGCAATTTATTTTCATCCTTTCACTAATATCCAGGGTATTTCTGAAGATTCAAATCACCAAAGATTATTGTGGAAGTCTCTTCTGGCTCAAGCAACAGTGGTTCTTTCTTCTTTTGGAAATGGTCAAGGGCAATTACCACAAGCTTCCTTATAGACTGTGTCTACTCATACAAGATCAGGGGCATTTGATACAGCCAAGCCCCCAAAAACTTAAATTGACTGTCTGGATTATAGGGTCATAATTTATTTTACTGAGGGCATGCAACAGGTACTAATGGATGCAAGAAAGTCGATTACTAAAAAAAACATATATTAGCAAATGGAAATGGTTTTCTAGTTGGTGCCAACAATATAACCAGTACCCATTTAGGACTAGTTGTTCTGTGGTTTTACAATATTTGTGTGACTTACTACCCTCTTGCCTTTCTTTTTCCACCATCATTTTCATTTATTAGCCATGCAAGCATGGCTGCTGAGGGATCTTCCTCTTTCAATGCATTCTCATGTCAAAATGTTTTGAAAGGGGTTTTGCAAACGATGCCTACAAGAAAACTGATGACCCATCCTTGGCATGATAATTTTATGTTAGAGAAGCTAACACATGCTCCATTTGAACCAGCTATCCTGGCTGACTTAAGGTTCTTAACATAGAAAATAGTTTTACTGATTGCTTTGACCTCTGCAAGAAAGTTATCTGAGTTGCACATCCTTATGGGGAGTCAACTCTATCTCATTTTGCAGAGGAACAAGGTTTCTTTGAGAACTAATAACTCTATTTATGCCTAAAGTGGTATCAGAGTTTGCTTTCAGCCAAACTATCCATCACCCTGTTTTCTTTCATGAACCTATAAATGAGAGAGAAAGTATATTCCTTACCTCATATGTCCATAGACACCTCAGGTACTATAGTAACAGAAATAAATATTTCAAATCTTCAGATCAGTTGATAATTTCTTGTGAAGGTAAAAAGAAGGGGCAACCTGTGTCAAAGCAGATTGTTTCCAAATGCTCATCTAAAAGTGCTATCTTTTGTTATACTCACCACAACAAAACTATTTCAGGCAAGGTCAATGCCTACCTATGGGTTTTTGTAAAGGGTTGGATTCTAGATGTACTCTAGAAGCAGCAGCTTAGTCCTCTGCACATACTTTTACAAAGTACTATAAGCATGATTTCTTCTATAGGTCTAGATCAGGCTTTGCCAGGAGCATTTTGCTGGGGGTTCCTGGACTGTTCTCCTTTCACCTACCAGCTGTAGTAAGCTAGGGCAATCTACCCATATCACTAAGGCTACTGCAACAGTGATCAATATGACAAACATAGGAGAGTTGTGTAAGTAAATTTACAATAACAGTAGATGTTTAAATGATCACTGCTGCAGTACCCACTTTCTCCCTTCTCCCTCTACCCACTTGTTTTTTTGTGCATTATTTATGGTAGGGTGTGAATAATTATTTTTTGTTGTTCCTAACAATGTCCTTTCAGGGTTCAGCTTCCCTGTATCTGTTGTCAAGAAAGCGCTGATAAGCTTGGCACCCATATCTGTCTTTTAAGTCAGCTCAGCTTGAGCTAACTGACATTCTGGAGGCTTGGAAGGTGCCCTGAAGGTTTGGAAGCTGTTAGGCTGTTACATCCTTGGCAGGATATGATGCATATAGATAAGGCTACTGCAATAGCAATCATTCGAACATTTACTGTTATGGTAACTGTGCTTTACTCATAGGTTCATAGGACAATACTAGGCTATTGGCCTGGAGGCTCTTATAAGCCTAGCCAAGAATTTCACCCATGTTCCAACAAAGTCAGCACCTGTTTTCCCTGTCAAGCAGGGACACAGGTGGGATCCCAGGAGTATATTTTCTGTTTCCCATCCAGTCATCCAGGTTCCTCTTAAAGAGGGCTAGTGAGGTACTCTGCTTGACATGGAGACAAAGTGTATTCCACAGATGGGGGAGTCAATGGGACACAAATCTATCCCACCAACAAGTTCTACTAATTTCACAGACCAGGTTGAGACCTTGAGTGTGGGGTGCACGAGTGGAGTTTGACTTACTGATATGCATCAACTTCATCAAGGCTGTGTCTGAGATGGCCTTGTATGCCATACAGAAATCACTTCTGAGCAGTCTGTATTAGACTGACTAGAGGGAGAAGACTTTTAGCCTACCTACATAGGACAGGCGTTTGAGACCCTGGATTTTCCTGGTCAGGAACCTCTGTCATCTCTCCAACTGCTGCATGTGCTTGGCAAGGTACATGCTGAAGGGGGCATTGTATTTGATAATGGATTTGATAAGGGAGGAGTACAGGGATGTTATGACCTCCTTGTTCCTGGATGAAATACCCTTACTTATGAGGTGTACAGAAAGCCTTCTGTACAACGGAGGCAACATGGTGATCAAAAGTCAGGTTGCTATCAACCTGGGTGCCTAAGTCCTTCACGACTGATTGCATGCTTAGTATGTTGTTATTAATGTGATAATTAGTGGGGATACCATTTTCCCCAAAGGGAATAATGATGCATTTCTTGGCATTCAGTTTGAGGCCATGCTTCTGGCACCAGTCATTAGTTTGGATAAGGTTCTCTTGGAGGATGTTCACATCACTAAGGGAATTTATGACAGAGCTCTGCTTGCAGTCATCTGTAAGCTTGGTCAGCCACAGACCACTGGTTTTGGCTTGCACCTCAAAAAAGTATATCCTAGACAGAAGAGACCCAAAGACCGATCCTTAGGCTATGCCACTTGTTGCGGGTCTACTACTAGAGGTGGCTTCCCCTATTTTGACTGGGTGGGTTCTATCACTGAGCCAGTTAGCTACCCATCTGGTAACATATGGGTTGATGCCTAGCTGTGAGAGTTTATCTATTATGCCCGAGTGGGAAATAGTGTTGAAGGCCTTGGCTGGATCAAGGTAGGTGGTGTGCACTGTCTTGCCTTCATTCATGGATTTGATGACTGTTTCGAAGAAGGCAACCAAGTTTAACAGGCATGATCTCCCTTTGACAAAACCAAATTGTGTGGGATCAAGCGTTTCAAGGTTTCCAATGTCCTTGTGTATAAGGTCCATGATAATACATTTCATGGCCTTGCAGATCAGGCTAGTTAGGCTGATGGGCCTATAATTGCCTGGGTTGATGGACGCTCCACCTTTGTGCAAAGGGATGACAGTGGCTGTCCTCCATTCTGCTAGAACAAAGCCAGTGCACAGGCTTTGGTTGAATAGGGTGACTAGTGGCACTTACAGATCTCGCCAGTTGAGCTTTTTTGAGCTCTTGACTTCATGTAGGACAGCCAGGGATGTTGTAAGGTCCCATGGAGGCTGTATTTTTTGCCTTTGAGAGGACATTAATAACGTACTCCCTGGTGATGAGGGGAGTGGGGGGGGACAGGTGCTGGAGATGTCCTGATTTACTGATGGGGGCAAGTAGGGTCAAGTTTTCACTGAACGTGTCTGCCAGCAGGTTGGCTGTATCTATGGCATTTGTGTATGTCGTATTTTTGAACACTAATTCAGAGCAGAATTGGGAGTTACCTTTGAGATTGTGGACATATGTGAAGAAGGCCTTGCAATTGGTTTTAGTGGATGTGGCCAATTTGGGCTCAAAGTTATCCTTAGAGGAGTTCACTAGTGACCTTATTTCCTTGTTCAGACAAAGGAGAGATTGCTTCCAACTTGGCACCTGCTCATTCTTAGTCCTGGACAGCAATTTTTTTCCTTTTATTATAGAGTCTGTTTATTGCTGCTGTCCACCTTACAGGTTTACTCTTCCTTGAGGAAGATGATTTGGTCCTGTCAAGTATTGCTGAGTCCATGCAGTTATATATGTGCTCATATAGTTTTTTTGGTGTAGGCTTGGACATTAGTGCTTGATTTAAGTGAAGGAATGGTAGCTGTGAAGCTGCTTATGCCTGCTCTCAGGATATTATAGTCAGCTTTGGAAAAGTTTTTTTGTTTGACCCTGGCAAGGGGGGTGGGGTCAGGGGAGATGGTGACTTCAAAAGTGATTACTTTATGGTCAGATCTTACCAAGGAAGAATACACCGTAGGAGTGCTACAGTTGCTATTCATGTTGGTTAGTACCAGGTCCAGGATATTTTCACCTCTTGTGGGGGTATCAACCAGCTGATCCAATTCATTGGCATTGACAAAGTCAAGGAATCCCTGGGCATTTCTGTTAGAGTTAGAATAGGTCTTCAACTCTATGGCTAAGTAGTTAAAGTAGCCCAGGATCGGGGTAGAGGGTTGAATCTTGATGGATTCAAGTAAGTCCAGATATGTGGAGTGGGCCTCTTGTGTCATGGTTGGGGGTCTGCAGCTAGCTATGTTTTGAATAGGTGTTTTATCAATAGTTAACTGCATCTGGAGTGTCTCCTGTGTGTCATACTGTTTGACCAGCCTGGAGGTGTGTATATCTTTGATAAATATTGAAACTCCACCTCCTTTGGCTTTGTAGCCCTCTGTGTGGGGTCTGATTGATGCTGCAAGTGTGCTATCTGGTAGCGGAGAGCTTAAGGGAGATATGTGTTTAAAAAAGGCCAACCAATGTTACATCCATGGATTTGATAAACAGAAAAAAACAGCCTTGCAGAGGAACATGCATATGAAGCATGGTTTATCACCAAGAACAAGGTGACCAACCATCTCAGTTTTTCCAGGACACTCCCGGTTTGGAAGTCTCTGTCCTGGAATGCTGAACATTGTCTTTGGGACACAGAAATGTCCCAGTTTAGACCGCTCAGTCTGAATGGTGACCTAGCTTCCCAGGGTGACCAGTCCCCCTGCTTTCCCATCCTGGGCAGCTCTGGGGACTTTGCAATTTTTCAGGGATGCCATTGGGTATGGGGGTAAGGCCAGGTGCCTTTGCCCTGACAGGAGCCTTCCAGGCCCTGCTGCCATCCATCAGTCGCTCCCTCAAGGACTTCCATTGTGGGGGGCTCTGCCTGACCCCATTCACCGAGCTCTCCAGGCCCCGCACCCATATGCCCGGCAATCCCTTACTGACTTCTGTCAGGGATGATCCCTACAGGCCTCCCTTTTGACCTGGCCAAGAGGCCTTCCCTGGCTGCGGCCTTCCATGTCAGGAGAATCTGCTGCCTCCATTCTTCCTGCAGGCTGCCAAATCATGCCAGATCACTCATGCCCTCGGACCCTCTCAGGGGAGCTTCCCTCCAATCCTGTCCACCCCTCAGGAACTCCCCTCAACTACTGAGGGGCAGCTGAGGGGCATATCCACTCTCATGAAGGCTTCAGAGTCCCCCTACTTTCCCATCCAGAACAGCTCTGGGGACTTTGAGATTTTCCAAGTATGCCGTCGGTTATGGGGTGAAGCTGGATGCCTTCACCCCGGCAGGAGCTCTCCAGGCCCCTCTGCCATCTGCCCTAGTGCATCTTCAAGGACTTTTGTCATGGGGAGCTCTGCCAGACCCCACATACCCTATCAGGAGCTCCCCAGGCTACACCAATGTCCACCAGTCACTCCCTTAAGGACTTCCATCATGGGGGGCTGTGTCTGACCCCACTCACCCAGACAGGAGCTCTCCAGGCCCCACTGCTGTCCACCCCAGCACTCCCTTAAGGACTTTTGTTGTGGGAAGCTCTGCCTTACCCCCCCCACCCAGGCAGGAGCTCACCCAGCCTTGCCACTATCTGCCTCTCTCCCCCTTCCAGACTTCCATCCCAGAGGGGGCATGGTCTGTACTCTCTCACCCAGGTGAGAGCTGTCCTGTCCCTGTCACTTTCCACCTCTTTCTTCCTTTCAGAATTCCATCGGGATGGATCCCTTCCAGGCTTCCATTTCTACCCAGGAGAAAGAGCCCTTTTACAGGGTTACATATCTCCTGACTGCTGCCAAATCATGCAGTGTTGCACATGCTCTTAGAGCCCCTCACAGTATCTTCCCAGCCTCATGGAGCTCTGCTGGGCCATGAAGCCTCAGACTGTCCCTCATTTGGATGTCCTTGACACTGGTTATTCCCTTTGCCTTGCACCTAGCACTTTCAAACTTGCAGGGGAGATGGCCCTGAGTCCCCCCCCATCTCTGTGTGCTTTTGCAGCACACCTCAGTCTCTCTCCCCCATGGTGCCAGGGGCCAACAAATGGGCATCGCTTTGAGCCTCCTGGCATGTGGCCTCTTGCCTCCAGGGTAGTGCTGTTCTCACAGTGGCATCCCCACAGTGCTGGGTGAAGGACAGGAGGCTAACCTTTCAGCCCCAGTGCAAGATGACATGGCAACCCTATCTCCACTCCCATGGGGTCTGAGAGAATGGAATCGCAGACCTGGGTTCCCAGGGCAGCCCTCAAGTGTCCCAGAATAGGTCCTGTAACAAAATGGTCACCTTGACCAAGAATGAGAGATGAATGGAGCTGAAAAAAAACTAGATTTTTGCAAGTATGACTAGAATGATCATGGCAGGATATACACAGCTGTTTCTCTGCAGTAGTCTGAGGGGCATGAATACAGGTGTGTGCTGTGCTAAATAATGTACAGTGCAAAATAATGTGCAAGTCACTAATGGTTCATACATGCTAGTTATATGGTGGCTTGTGAAATTGTAATAATTCACTCTCACACCTCTCCTGAACAGTACTAGCAGCTATATTACCCCATATGTCAGGCCCCGGTGGCCTAATGGATAAGGCATTGGCCTCTTAAGCCAGGGATTGTGGGTTTGAGTCCCATCTGTGGTGATATAATCTTGTGTGGGAAGGTGGCCTAATGGTTAAGGTGTTTGCCTTATAAACATAAGGTGCAGGGTTTGAGTTTCATGAGGGATAATTGGCTAGGCTGACAAGGGCAATTAGCCTAGTACTACTCTATGAACCTATATCAGACATTATTATATAGGCTTTGTTATGTTGGTAAAATATAGTGATATGTGTACAGAACCATTTACCTACAAGCAGTTGTAGAAAGGTTTATATGATTATATGGTAGAAGAAGGGCTACATAGTGAACTAGCAGCAGTGACAAGCAAAGATAATGCAAGTTTTGGTCAGTAGGCATTGTGGTTACCAGGCAGTGTAGCAACCGCATGGCATTTAATATTATAGCATTACCATATATTATAGGTAGTAGTACTAGTTGTTATACTACCGTTGCTTGTGGGCAAGGTATTTGTATAGTTGGTCGAGATGTATACTTTTTACAATTAGATATTAAAGAATTTACAAATTAAAGTTGGAAAACTGGAATTCTCTTTATCTGCTTCATTTGGATTCCTTTCTGCCTTTTATACTCTAGTTGTTTTGGCAGGTAGCTCAAAGTAATGATGATGGAGTTAATTACTCCACCTGGACCTCTTACATATGGATATTTAAGTGCAATAGAGATGCATTTAGTTATACCCTTCATACTACATATGTGTTCTTGTCAGATACATACGCTATCATTGTCTATTAACATAATTGTATCCTGATGCATTTTCAGAATACACTGTAATATGACTATAATGCTGAATAGTATATTTTGCACACACTGTACTATCATACAAACTTTTGCAGTTGAATTTAATCTTTTTGCTATATACAATAGAAAATTAAACAATTTTAATGAAAGAAATGCCATCACTGCTCAGCATCTGTATCATCTCACTCCGTTCATCCCCCTCCCCCTCTGCCCTTTGTAAGTCGACCATTCGTTGTAGTGAGTCCGTTCTTGTGAATGTTGATTCCTTTGCTCCTGCTTTCAGCTCATTAGGCACTCTGACCACTTTAGTGGAGGAAACCATAAAGGGTCTTCCAAATGGAATCCATTCCCTTCACAATTATTATGATGCTGGTGTCCATTATCTTCCAGTGCACTACCGAGCCCTGGATTAGAAAAGTCAACACTTCACATTAATTGGGTAAAGGGTAAGCCCTCCCAAACTCATAATCATTGGTGTCCCTCAATAATTTCCTGGTTTTGTCATTTTAATGAAAAAAATAGTTGTTTATTCCTTTTGTTTTGTTAAGGATGGCCTCCTAAATTTTTTCTTAGTGTTGAAAATCCATGCTTTGACATCAAAAAGTGAACTCACAATGTCTCACTACCAAAATTAATGTATCAGCTATTGTATTTCTATGCTTAATGCATATGGAGTAGTTTCTTACTTCCTAGAAAGACCAGTTGTCAATTAGTTATTGCAGATGGAACACCAGACATTGAAAATTAACACAAGTAGTGATGTAGAAGTGAAACCACAATGCAAGTAAAAAGTTGCTCCTATAAAAAAGTAAGCTGTTCTTATATTGCCCAGTGTCTACTGTGACATCATTTTACTTATTTATTTATTGATATTTGATTCAAAGTCAGACTGAGAAGAAGACCACTTTCAGAGGAGGTCTGGGGAAAAAAGTCCCAAATTATTACAAAACCTTTTAAGAACAATAATTTTATAATCTTCAAAAATAAAACAAAAACATTTTCAGTTTAAATAATTTTAACAAATTAGACATAATATAAAAAAACTTTTGTTAGGAATCGTAAAATACATTTGACAATCATTTAATATTCAGAGAAATTTTAGACAGTTTGTTAAAAAATTAAAGGTAAGTTAGAATAAGTTGAATAGCGTAGTAAAAAATGTCAGGATGCATATTTTCAACAGGATGAAAGCATTATCAAGATTATGAGATCAGACTTTGAGCCTATAACATAGATGGTTTTGGGCTGTAGTGCAAGTGATTAAAATATGGAAAAGAGGGTGTTTGCTGCTACTCTTAGACATGTGTAGACTCAGAATATGGAAGGCCTCGCATGTCTGAGGACAGAACTTTTATGAGAGATCTGAGTAAAAAAAGAATGTCATTTTCAAAAAGCTAGCCTCTATGGAGTGGACGGTTGTACTGTTTTGGGTAGGAGGTGAAGAACAAAGGTGGGACAACATGGAGCTAAAACAAAATATGATATCTGATGGGATAGATGGAAAGTATCTTGTTAAAGATGAGTAGAAAGAAGATGGTGGGTATAAAAGTACCTAATGTAGGGACAACTAACTGATAAAAAGGAAATGTATTAACTTAATATGGGTTAATGTTTGAATCAATCTTCCTATAATAAAGAGACAATGAAATGTGAAGAGATAAGATTAAAGTTGAGGAAAGCAGGCAGTTAGTCCAGATCAAGTCCTCTTGGAAAGTGTTAATTGGGTGAGAAGAAGGGACACATTTGCAAATGACTTTTTATTATTTTATTGCATCTATGACCAGAAAGGGAGGGATATGCTATTTTTCAAAAATGTAGCAGTTGTATGGTTTATCTGGGTGTCTGGTGTGTGATACAATTGACATATTTTGTTTCTTCATAAACCATGATTTCTAACCCTACATTAAAAATACAGTAGATATAAAAAGCTTATACACCCCTGTTAAAATGACAGGATTTTGTGATATAAAAAAATGAGACCACAATAAATCATTTCAAAACATTTCCCACCTTTAATGTGACCTATAACCTGTACAACTCAATTGAAAAACAAACAAATCTGTTAGGGGAAAAATATAAAAAAATAAAAAAAATGCACAATATGGTGGTTGCATAAGTCTGCATACCCTCAAACTAATACTTTGTTGTGTGTGCACACCCTTAAACTAATACTTTGCTAAAGCACCTTTTGATTTAATTACAGCATTCAGTCTTCTTAGGTACACGCCTGCCATCAATTAAAGAGACTCTGATTAACCCCAAATAAAGTTCAGCTGTCCTAGTAGGATTTTCCTGACATTTACTCAGTTGCTTGCTACAGCAAAAGCCATGGTTCACAGAGAGCTTATAAAGCATCAAAGGGATCTCATTGTTGAAAGGTATCAATCAAGAGAAGGGTACAAAAAAATTTCTACAGCATTGGATATACCATGGAATACAGTGAAAAAATGGAGAAAATATGGGACAACAGTGACGTTGCAAAGAACCGGATGACCCCCCCCAAAATTGATTAAAAGACAAGATGAAAACTGGTCAGAGAGGCTGCCAAGAGACCTACAGCAACACTGAAGGAGATGCAGGAATTTCTGGCAAGAACGGGTTATGTACCACATGTGACAACAATCTCCTGTATTCTCCATATGATTGGACTATGGGGTAGGGTTACAAGATGGAAGACTTTTATTACACAGAAAAAACATCCAGGCCTGGCTAAAATTTTCAAAACAATACATCAAGTCTCCCAAAAGCATGTGGGAAAATGTTTTATGGTCTGATGAGACCAAGGTTGAACATTTTGGCCACAATTCCAAAAGGTATGTTTGGCGCAAAAACAACATTTTACCTTACCAAAAGAACACCATCCCCATGGTGAAGCATGGTGGTGGCAGTATCATTCTTTTGGGTTACTTTTCTTCAGCTGGAACTGGGGCTTTACTCAAGGTGGAGGGGAATTATGAACAGCTCCAAATACCAGTCACTTTTAGCCCAAAACCTTCAGACATCTGCTAGAAAGATGAAGAGGAAATTCACCTTTCAACATGACAATGACCCCAAGCATGCATCCAAATCAACAAAAGAATGGCTTCACCAGAAGAAAATTAAAGTTTTGGAATGGCCCAGCCAGAGCCCAAACCCAGATGCAATTGAAAATCTGTTGGGTGGCCTGAAGAGCACAAGAGATACCCTCACAATCTAAGAGATTTAGAACACTTTTGCAAGGAAGAGTGGACAAATATTGCCAAGTCAAGATGTGCCATGCTGATAGACTCCTACCCAAGAAAACTGAATGCTGTAATTAAATCAGAAGGTGCTTCAACAAAATATTAGTTTAAGGATGTGCACACTTATGCAACAAGCATATTGTATGTTTTTTATGTTTTATATTTTTCCTCTAACAGATTTGTTTGTTTTTCAATTGAATTGTACAGGTTATGGGTCACATTAAAGGTGGAAAAAGCTTTGAAAAAAAATATTGTAGTCTCATTTTTTATATCACAAAAACCTGGCATTTTAACAGGGGTATGTAAACTTTTTTATATCCACTGTATTTCACACATAATACAAGCCAGACCCCATTATATTTAATGTACTTATTTTAATGTTGCCTAGGTAAGAAAGTGCCTTGACAACAGCATACATAGAGTAAAGGTAATTGATATAGCCCATGGCAAAAAATTGTATATCAGAAAGGTAGTTAACAAAGCTGTCCATTATACTACAAAGACTATAGTATACTACAAGATAGAGGTAAAAAAAAAGAAACTGTAGGAGTATGAAAAGTTTTACTGTATGAAATACACTTAGCACTGACTCATATAGTGGCAAAAGTGAAGTGTCTTTCATTCTGCAACAACTTTAAAAGTTGTAATACACTTTGCACTGCCTTACACAAAATGGAGTGCATCAACCCAAAGTGTATTTATTACCTTTTAACTCTTTTAGCTTTCTGATGCTCTTCTCTACTCAATGTTGTTTATGCTCTAACATAATAAATTAGCTTAACAGTCTTTGTTAAGCACCTTTTTTACATCAGAACTCACACTCAGCGTTTACCTCCGGCATTACTGTAAGATTATGCTCAACAATATATTAAGGTTGAATGTAACTTTGCTACAAATATGCAACATAAATAAGGAATAAGATAAAGCTTGCTTAAATGCAGAAACAAAGTTTAGTGATATGTGATTAGCATCCGTACTAAATGACTGTGGCTTAAAAAAATAAGGAACTTGCTTATGAGTGTATTACACACACATCAAGAAAGTTGACTTCTTACAGACATGACAAGAATGTAATTTGCTTTCTTTAAAGAACTGACAACAGGACATGTTTTTCTAAGAAAGTTTAAAAATGTGCTTTTCTAATCCACAAGACATTTCCTTGAAGACAGTTTACTTATCAGCATTTGCACAAGAACAGATGTGTCAGCATTTGCGTCATCAAGGCAGTATCTTTCCAAAACCAAGAGGGTGTGTGTTTAACTAAAAATATATATAAATTCTGTATTAAATCTAGTTATGTTAGGGGTATGGTAGGGACACATTTTGTCCTGAGGTAAATGTTATATCTCTCACATCATCTGTACTATTTGAGAAGTAAAGTAGAACATTTTCTGAAGCTGTAACAGAAGTATGTGTGGTTTATTATAAAAGTTATTGGCTACTGCTCTTAAAGACAGGTGCTGCAAAGAATATTCTCTCATCAGTGTATATTCTGCAAGTTTCTGTATGCAACAGACTGTGAATGCAACTATAACTAGACTTTGATTTCAGCAGAATCCAGCCAGCAAGACTGAGTGTCTTAAGAAGACTTCAAATCCATCACATTAAGCATCAGAGTAACAGCACACTGCTGTGGCACAATTAACATTAATTTTTCAATTACAAAGCACAAAATAATTAGGTAAAAGGCTCCAAATTAAGGAACTCTTAAATACTGATACTATTAACATAGAACTAAAAATAACTGGCACTTTAGTAGTGATGGAGAAGTTTGAGAGCAAATTAGGCCTGTCTCCCCATAATCTGAACAGTTGTGAGGTAACATATTTTCTGTTTTTCTCTCTCTCTCTGTCTCTGCCTACCCAGTCTGTCTCTATAATTGGTTACATACCTAACTCCTAACGCCAGGATAGCCACTGCTCACTCACACCTGCTATCCTCCCTTCTGTATGGTTCTCTCATATTCACAAACCTTCAAAAATTGGACCTTAACAATCTAGAATCATGTTACAATAAGATTGCTAAATATGCCACTAATATCTACACAGATATCACCAGTGTTCAGCTCTCTCACAATTAAACTGGCTAGAGCTCCTCAACCTTGTATCATTTAATCAATTAACCTTAGCCCACAAAATAGTCTATCATCCTAGCAACTGCCCTGCTATCTCCTACTTAGTCCAACCCAGTACTAATCTCAGATCTCTCAGATCTTCTAAAAAAACTTTTGCTAAAGGTTTCCAACTCCCACAACTATCATAATGACTCCCTCTATTCGCACAAAATAGCTAAACTCTGGAGCACTCTTCCAGAGACCATAGCAAAATACCCTAACCACAATCAGTTCGAAATACCCCTAAAGGAACACCTTGCTAGTCATTTGGCTGTGCTCTTACCACTCTCCACTATAATTATTTACCCACAACTATTACTTTTTCTCTACATAATTTCTATCCTCTGTTATCTTAATTTGTTTTAGTATATAAACGTCCATTGCTTGTATTGAACTATTGCTTGCATTGTACTATTGCCTGTATTGTACTATTGCTTGTATTGTATTATTGCTTGTATTGTTGCATTGTTCTATTGTGGAGCTTTTCTCCCTGGGTCTCTGCTGAAAATGGGCCCCTGGCCCAGTCGGACACTACCCAGTTTGCAAATATAATAAATAAAAAATAAATAAAATATTGAGCAGGTAAAGCGATGTGCTGCAAAGAATTATGCACTGGTCTCTCTGTTCAAAAACAAGCAGTTATTTGGTCTCACAATGGATGTCAAGATTCACCCCTGAGCTTCACTTCACTCGGCCCTCAAGGTGAATTTCTTTATAGCACTTTCTCAAGCCTGTAACAACTTGGTTAGGATCTGAAACCTAATTATAATCCTCTGTGTATAAGCTTATAAAACAACTCTAATAACACTAATAAGCCGATAGGCAGTTCTTTAATGGGTCTTATCCACCCCTTGAGAAATAACTAGCAGGTAGTCCCATGACAGTCCCTCACAGCTTCCAATTGACAGTAAGTCTGATGCTCCCTGCAATGTAGACTTATTCAATATCCTAGGCTGTATCTTTCTCTCACTAGGAATAGTACCAGTCCATCATAACAGATGGGTCTTGCTGACATGCTCTGCCCAACTAACCCTGGGAACCATGTTGCATTTCCTTTTTGTGCCATTTCTAACATCACCTTGCAGCTTATACTAAACATTTTCCCTACCTACTGTTAATATGGCCATGTACTCCAATCATGAAAACATTTATTTCCTCTACATCCCCTCCTGAAACCCATATGTTCTTCTAGTTGGCTTCCTACTAATAATCTCACTAACAGATCTTGCTGTACATCAGCTTTATTTTCATATTCATCCGTTTTCTGTTCATACCAGTTGCACACTTTTTTCATTAATCTATACTGCTTTTGTAAAATTTGCTAAACCTCTCACAAACCCTGAATCAATTTATCATCTCATCTGTTAAGCTGGCTAACTCTGAACCAATAAAAGCCAGTCCCCATTAACACACAGTCTCATTAGAGATTTAGCAAGATGGCTTAAATCCTTGTTATACCATGCTCACCAAAAATATCCTTGTCAGACACAAATTTGTATTGCGACTCCCTTTTGCTTGTTACAGTGATCCACACTGCTCTTATTTTCTTTGATATGGAAGGAAAAATAAGTGCTGAGATTTACTCCTGTTCAACACATGTTGCTCAACACATTATTCTTAAAAGATGTAATAGTTCCACTCTTCAGTTCTACTCCTCAAAACTAGTAGTCACTTAGTTTCCTTTTATCTTTCTCATTCCCTTTCTCATGATGTCATGTAGCAGTGAAAAAGTATCTTCTAAATGCTACTTAAGGGTTGCAGAACCTGCGCTCAGGATTTTCTGACTACGCACAAAAAAGTCAACTGCTGTGAGATTAGAATCTCCTCCTATCTAATTATACAAGCTAAAGAACACAGCACTTAATGCTCACTCCACTGCAAACATCTGACTTTGATATTGTCAGAGTGCATTTACAGAGGATGACATCATCATAGTGCCACAGGTAACATATACTGCTATGAGACTTGTGTGTAAGGCAGGACTTGTGATATGACTGTGTGAGCACAATTTGCAAAAGTACATATAAATAAATCCTGGCAACCTAGGTGAAAGAAGTTGGTATGAATGTATATTGCAGAAGTGAGACAGACATGTATCTATTTCTCTGGATGTTGTGCAGGTGAAACACACACACACACACACATACACACACACACACACACACACACACACACACACACACACACACACACACACTTTGGAAACACCAGTAGTGTAATGATGGATTTATGTATCTTCATATTCAGATGAAGGTATATCCACATTAATACAAGTTACTGACAACATCAGTGGGATATGATCATGGATGATGTCCAGTGTCAGTATAAACCCACACCAAATGTAACAATGCAATTACACTTTGTAATTCTGGAGTCTGTTTGACAATGGTCCAGATCCCGGTATATCATTTGCAAGTGCATTGTTGCAGGGCACACATGAATATTAGAATGCATGTGTTCAGTGAAGCACACATGTCATTGCCCTCCTCTTGTGTTTATGAATGCATTTCCATGTAATGGAGGATTACAGCTCAGTAACCAGAGTTAGACATGCTAGACACGTCTTCACATAGAGCATCACAGAGAAACTGATTTGCTTGAATGATGGCAAAGTATTAGTGCATGCATGGTTTGAATTTCCAGAATTCAGCTTGGACTTGTGAAATAGCAGTGCCCACTGGTGTTCACAGCCAAACTATGGGCAACTAGGAATATACAGTAACTCACCTGATTGGGGTTAACTGCAAAATACATCTATTTGTTGTTAATGTTTCATGTGTCAGGCTTGCTAAATATGTAATCCGAGAAATTGCTGGCAGCTAGTATGATGTACATGTTGTAGCCTATCTTTGAAATGTTGGAGCCAAAGTTTTATTCCATAAATAACTGTTGGCCTTGTCTTCCCTGTTTGTGCGACTTTAAGCAACAAGCAAACATGGGTGTCTACTTAAATGCAATTTGGTTCACCTTCCTTCGCACAAACAGACTAAGAGGCACTGCGCGGCCATCAGCACTCTGGACAGCAACACTGAGTGTGGATAATAGACCTGCTACCTAGCTTTCTCTGTGGCACAGGGTATAAAAACAATGAGCTCCTGGTGAGAATACAGGTGAGCCAGGGTTCAAATTCAAATGATTCTCTTTTTTTACAAATGGTGTCAGGATGTCATTAGCTAAGTAAATGTGATCGGGACTGCAAATGTTACTATCAATGACTACGCTAAAGTATATGTCTTTTCCAACATGTGTCAGTAAAACCTACATCAATACATTTCTACAAACAGTAGCTGTTTTACAGGCCTCACTGCAAATCACAAAGTTAGTTGTGTGTACAGCTTGCTACAGATTCCAAGGGGTGGTACATATTTTGAAATGATTAGTATGAATGAGCAAATATGCTAACAATTTGTGTAGGGCAGGATATCCCAAAAAGTGTTTGCAGTGTGCTTCTTCACAGTAAGGACAGTTTCCACATCATATTAGATGAACATTTCATCCATTATCACCTAAACATGACATAAAGGGAATCCTACAACAGATTTGGAAATCTTGCCACTACATCAGCAGAATCGTGTCCATATGCAGGAACCACAAGATGATCTATACATCCATCGGCGTAATAGATACACACCAAAAAAGAGGAGTGGGAGTGAAGAGGTGCATACAAGAAGAGATGAACATACACATAATGTTTGATGTAATGGAATATTCATGGACACGTTTTGGTGTGTTTTCTTTATACATCTACCATACTCTATAGTATGAAGTGACTGACATAGGTGTAAAACAAAGTTAGTATAGGGACAACAGGCTTATGACAAGCAGAGCAAGGTTGGATAAATATATTATAGTTGTGGGGATGCATATCGATGTAAATAGTTTTTTTAGACATTATCCAATATCTCTCCATGAAAACTCATAACTGTGGCAAATGTTAAGATGTGGGTGATTATACATATCATAGACATAACATCCCACTAATGATATGAGATACATCTAGAATCAAACCCTTTATGCTATGGGCAAAAAAGAAAAAAAACTTCAATCAGGTGAGCTATCTCAACACTCCACATAGGAAGCTGCAGTGTATTTCATCCAACAATATAAAGAACTGTCAGAATAAATGTTGCAAACTACTGCCTTTACTCAGCTTCAACTCTGTGTTGCTGCAACACAGTGAGTTTAAGCACCATTGTGTGGAGATAACAGGGACTAGTGTGGCTGATGGCAAAAGATCACCAGGTTTTACAATAGGTCATGAAAAGCCATTCAACACCACTTGATACTGGTGTATGATGCCAAACTCCAGAGAAATGCAGAGGTCAAAAAGTGAAGGCATTTTTATGGAACATTTTTGGCAATCTTTGTTGTGTGTGATTCTATTTTTTGACCAGATCAAAGGTATGAAAAGTGGGGTAGATAGGAATGTGTTGAAATGGGGTGAGCAGAAGGAAGAACAAAGGAGAAGCAATATAGGAATTTTCAGGTGGGAATTAGGAAAGAACCATAGATATCCACTTCTTCAACACAGTAATGTGCACATGTAGAGAACATTTGATGAATGTTGACTGTCACCACAACAGAAATGAGTGACAACAATGCAATGACATTTTATAGCCAACTGGACCAAAACAAGTGTGTTGAAAAGACACATATGCAAAATGGTGAGCTATGTATGGGACAAATTGTTTTTGTGGGACAAGTACACATTTTTTTTTATTTCAAAAAGAGAGCAATGTTGAGGAAGGTACTTAGGAATGAGAGGGTAAGGTAGGTAGGGTAAGTGAAGAAGCAGGTACAGACAAACAAGACAAACAAGTTAGACACAGGGATGGTGATGGATACAAATGGTTAGCGGACACCATGATTGGGGATAGGTAGGGGACATCAGAGGCACATGCCTAACAAGCATGGGAATGGGGAGAAACTAGTCCTTACCCTTACGACTGTCATCACTGTTCCCTTCCACAGTTCCCGTTGAGTCTTCTTGATGAGGAAGTCTCTTTTCCATTTTAATGAGCAACCTTTCAGGCAGCTGATATAGGCACCAAGGCTAGACTTTATTAGATCATGCACCTTCCCTGGCAGCTCTCGGTGGGTGACATAATCTCTGTCTCAACCAGTACTCCCTGAGGGTGCCACTGCACCAGCAGCCAGAGCAATGCTACCTGATGTGGATGGGCCAGGTAGTGCAGGGACTGCAGATCCAGTACTACCAGGTTGCATCCCAAAGGTGCTGGGTAGTGGTGTGGCAACCAATGGTGGGCTGGCAGGCTAAGCTACAGTGGTTCGTCTACCTCTCTGAGTGAAAAACATTTGGTTTTATTGTCAGAAAAGTATGATATCAGAATGGTGTGTTTATGGGTAACCCATGGGGAAAAAAGAGAGATAAGAAGTGGGGTGAGACATAAAAGAAAATAGAATATTAGAACCATGAAATGTCACATTCATGCTTTACTGCAATACATATGTTTTTCCTATTATAGTAGCTATAGAGCTTCCACAATCCCAAACATGATTGTAAATTGTCACTAGTAATCCTTGGAATATGCACAAATTCTATATATGCTTTTGAAGATAGATTAACTTAACTGCATGGCATTAAAGCCAATATTGCTGCATTTCAAATGTAGAAATTATACTGGATGAATGTGAATCTATAGGTTACTTGTGGAAATTGAACATACAACATTTGAATACATTATTACACTTGCCTAATACAGTTACCAAAACCTACAGAAGAAAGCATGCATGCATGCATGCTTGCTGTTACAGATACAGGTCAGTTGCACTGCAGACATACCTTTTGGGTCTCTTTCCATCCTCTCTGCATGTGCCTCCCTGTTTGCCAAGATATTTCCTGCAGCTGTAAAATAGAAAATGAAAGAAGAGACATGAAAGCATTAGGCATTTCATTCTTGGCTATCTACAGCATTCCATATTATTTCATGTTGCTTGATCTGTATACTTACACAAGTGGGGGTGTTAGCAGTTCTAAACTCATCTAGCCACTGGCCAAGTTGTGCCTGCTTGTGCCTCTTTAGTTCACTGTTGTGTGTCTACACTGCTCCCCAGTGCATGGTATGACAATTGCACTAGAGATAGCCTTGGCTAGGTTGTTCCAAGCCTCATCCTTCTACTGAGACCTGGTATAGTCCCCGTGCAGCAGTTTATAGCTGTAATGCTTCATGAGGAGTGCAACAAATATTTTTGACTCCTCCACACCCCACCTCTGTACCCTAAATTTGACATAATCCTTCCTGTCTCCTGACACGTGTGTAAAGGTTCTCCAACAACAGTTCCAATGTTTTCCTGCCAGTTTGTGCTATTGCATTTTATGACTAGTGAGCAAACACAGAGAACCATGCCAACTACATTTGCATGATTGTAAGCAAATGGAAACATTGCCAAAAATGAGGAAGGAAGTTTTTCTAACAGCAATGATAATATGACATTTGGCATTGATTTATGGCACATGTGCTGTTATACCTGGTCCCACTTTGTCCAGTGGTCAACACTGAAATGATAAATGACTTGGTTTTTAAGCCATGACTTTGGAGGGATCATTGTGATGACTTTGCACATATATTGTGGGGAGTTAAAGTAATGTATACAATGTGGGATTCAAACCTATGTAAAAGGGGATATGTACATTTCAACACAGGTGATTATTCCTCATTGCCACAGAGATATTGTTAACAGCCATGGTCATTACAGATATACAGCTTAAATAGTGGCTGGTGCTATGCTTTAAATGGGCCTGCATGTGTGTAACATTAAAAGGTTCTGGCTTATGCATTCTCAGGCGTGATGCACGACTAATGTCTGACAATGGTTTTACTTCATAAACGCGAGTTGCTGAAATATCGAATTTCAACAATTTGTGTCCATGAAGCTGAAACCTCTAAATAATGAAAGTGCATAATCGCAAATAAGACTATGTCAAATTCACGCTTATGCATTTTCATTATCGTACGGAAGTGTTCGGCTGGGATGGTATCTGCAGTTTAAGGTGAGTGAGTGTTTTTGTAACTTGTATGAGGGGGTCGGGGTAGGGAGGTGGGGGTATGAGTGTGTGTGATGGTTGTGTGTGATTTTTTTTTTTTTTACTGTTTGTGCGATCTCAGAGTTAGTATATATAAGTAGGGAGTGTGGGGGGTTTACCCCCTGCATATGTTTAGTGTAGATGTCTGTCTGTGTCGTGTTGTGTTGTTTTTCAGTGTTTTGTGGTGTGGAGGTTATGGTCTGTGTGCTGTATGCTGTGTGTTTGATGTTGTGATTTCATGGTTGTGAGGTGTCGGTGTTTTAATGGTTTCGACTTTATACTGTCAAAATGCTGAAAGATGATATTTCAGCATTTCGGCAATATGAAGTGAAACTCTGACAATATACTAGAAATATATAGACTTGCATGACTTTAGTATTAGAGTCTAGAGCTATGATACATACCTCATAAAACATCTGTTTTACAGTTATTCTTGCATTATTTGAGGGGTTTAGATGATTGTCAGAAAACTATTGTGTCCATCAAAGATATGTATCGGCTTTTTTATTACATAATCATCACTGTCATATTATACAGGTTACACAAATAATACATATGACACCTTTAAAGGTATGTGCATGGAAGCAGTGACTATAGCCTTCTCCTAAACCATGCTCCACTCACACCTAACATCTCACTGAGAATGCTACTGCACTACTCCTCCTACAAAAAACAAATCTGAAACCCAGCCTCTCTTGCAGTACCAGTTCACTTACTTCTAAAGTAACTTAACAACTTTCTTTTCTCTTATCACTGTAAGAACCTACTTTCACAAATACTACTTACTATGATTGTTCTTCTTTTAAATTATATCTAAAATCATACTTGTGTTTGTACTTGTAATACTGTACAAAAGAGTTTATTACATCCTGTGTATTCTGCTGCATGTTTATTATCAAAAATGTTTGTATATTTGTATGTTTTGGAGCTTTTCTCCCCAGAACTCCATTGAAAATGGGCTATCATAGCTCAGTGGACCAACCTGGTAATTTGTTAATTAGCATACAGTTCAGCAGGTTATGCAGTAATTAGCATGCCACAAAGCTCTGTACATCTTGTAGAGCCACTTGCTGAATACAAATCCATGCACTATCATGTGCATATTGTGGCATGATGCACAGATGGTTTCAGCAAGCTGTGTAGCGTTTATTGAATCTTGCCTATAAAGAAAGATATTTTGAATGATATTAGGGATGATAATTGAATTAGATTAATGAAGCCATATAAATGATGTTGCATTGTTATATACAATTCATTTAACTATTTCATTGCTATATTAGAGATTCTACAAGAGGGTGCAGCTTACAGTAATGCATCTCAAAATCAAGTTCAGATTGCTTACAGGAAGATTGATTTATTTGCTGAAGAATTCTTTCTCGAAAAGGGGGTTTCCTCTGCAATTTACAGCTTCTTAACCAATTTTACCCCCACTACATCTACAATTGTTTGCATTCTTAAACTCCACATGAGTATTTCAAATCCCCCATTCAGACCAATTGTGGCAGCCCAAGGATCTAAATCATATCCACCAGCAGTATTTGTAGACTGAATACGTAAACCTGTTTTTAATATTAAAACTCAATTATTGTAAGATTTCTTGGATATTTTAGGCTGGCTTACAGGGGTCTTCTAGGAGAAAAATGCAGGTTTTCTAGCTAATAATGTGGTTGACCTGTTTATGTGTATTCTTTAGGAAGAAGGACATGCATTATTTCATGAAAGTTTGGTTCACTATGATTTTCTTAAAACAGTGGAACTCACCGTGGTCTTGCATTGTATTTATTTGGTTTTAGATAATAATAATTTCATTTATTTTGAAAGTGAAATATTTAAACAAAACTCAGTGGTAGCAACTGGAACAGCCTGTACCCCAGTTTGTTGCTACTTCCATGGGAAAAAAAAATATTTTTAATTGTGATGCTGCAAGTATTGCAAGTTGTATTTATGGTTTCTGGATGACATCTTTTTGTTGTGGTGTGGCCCAGTGAACCAAATAAAATCTTTTAGTAATTGTTTAAACAGTTCTACAGAGTTGTTAAGATTTACCCTCACTTTTAATATGGATTGTATTCATTATTTAGCTACCACACTGCAACATTCTGAAATAGGTTTCATTTCTAGCATTTAATGTAAAAAAAACCCCTTCAGTAATGCATACTTAAAATTACTCTAGTTTTCACTCTTTTAGTTATATGAAAAGATTAGTAAAAGGGCAATGCAAAATGGTAGCCCATGTGACTTCTACCAAAGACAGACTTATTAGGGAAATGAATAAACTCAACATGATTATTGTGAGGGGCTACCCTGTTAATATTCTAAGGACTATTTTTGATGACATAATTAGACAATGGAATTGAAATTATGACCCCCTTTTAGGTGTGGGCATAGATGGTGAAATAACTTTGGCCAAGTAAACAACTATTTCTAATATGAATAGGTTTTACATAACTTTAGTATTACAATATAATGATGGTGCTAAGGATGTTAAGACTATTGCAGATAAAAAAATGAAGTAAAATGACAGCTAACACCTCTGATTTTAGGTGAAAGACCTGATTTTGTGTATAAAAGGGGCAATAACATTAAAGTATTCATGGAAAAAAAAACAAATCAGGTGTAACAGGGCACACTAGAGATTTTTTAAAGGTGCCATTAAGTGTGGATATTGCTAACAATGTCCTTATATACCAGCAGGGGAAAGCTTAATTCTGGGAAATATGCCTGTTAGTTTTATAAAGTTAGAAAGAGGTAATTGTTTAACTCTGAGCATAGTGAAATATAAGGAATGTCCAGGTTTTTACATGGACAAAACTGAATGGCCACTAAGGAAGTGTATATATGTGCATATCTATGATATAAGGAGGAAAAATCAAAATAAGGCTTTATATAAACATTCTTTGAACTTTCTGTCCTTTGAGAAATTCCATTTGGGGGGCATGCAAAATTGGAATACAAAGAGTTGTATGGCACCTCTGATTAAACAGAAGTACCCCTCCCAGGTTAGAATGAACATATTTAAAGTAAGCCAGTATTAAAGTAGGGATCAACAAATCTTTAAAAGGACTGCCCACCATTAATGATTCATTTGGTGGTCAGTTCAAATTATTGTCCATTTGAGTTTTAGCTGGAATAATTGTAAAATATTTTTTATTTTGCATGACTACAAGTAATTTCCTCCATAATTATTAAGGAATTTTTTAGAAGATGTTTTTTAAAAAATATATTTATTTGTAAAAAGTATGGAATGACATCAATACAAATAATTCCTACTAATTCAGTAATTCTCAAGGTTGATTCATTTTTTAAGAATGATCAATTTTTTAACTTGCATTTCATGAACAATATATGTGGAAATTGTTGTAGACATGGGAAGTGCCAAAAGTGATGTTTAGTTCTGATGAAGTTCCCTGATCCAATGCAGGAAGAAAGCACTTAACCAGTTTCTTTGTGTTTCAATAAATTGTTTGAACAATCAGTCTATTCTGTGGCTCTTCTTCAATCGAGCACAGAGTTTTGGTGGTTACCAGGCATATGCAGCAACTAGAGTAAACTCGATGTTCCTTACAAAAAGAATACAAGATACAATAAACCTTCCATATGCAGAGTGCCTTAAAGCCCTTTCCCTCTATTCAGTCTCTTATAGATTGGTGAGGGGTGATCTATGCTTGGCTTACAAGGCATCTGCAAACCCCATACTTATGAATCTCCTGCATATTCATAAGTGAAACAGTACCAGAAACACAATATCCAAGAACCTGAATTTTGTCTGTGACTTAAACAAAACATGCTGGAGAGACAGAAATGTATCCTAGAAAATGCCCCTCCTATGGAACAGGCTTCCCAGCCATGTGAAGCTGAGTTTGTCTTTTGCCTTGCTTAAGTGCAACTTTGACCAGTGGATGGTGAATAAGAATTTTACACCAGGCCTTGTACCCATGTTCCTTATGGACAGAGGTTGCTTATAAATGCCTGGTCCTCATCAGTATTCTTTTGGAAAAATATAGCTATGCTTAGAAAGGTTCCCTGGATAATTAGCCTAGTAGCAATCTATGATCTATGAATCTGCAAGTTTTTCTTGTGAGAAACACCTCTTTATAATGTCTTTAATTACCCATGCAAAATTTTTATCGCGCACATAATGATTTAATGCTATTTCTTGTTCAGTGCGCTATACAGCTATTATTATTTTTCCACATAATGATTTCAGTGCAATGCTAAAGATATCTGGTACACACCACAAAAAATGAGATTACCAGATTCGTTGGCAGATAATCTGGCTATAAATCTCTTCAATGTCTATATTCCATGTTACCAGATCAGCATATTGCTGCACACAATGGCATAACCTGGCACTATCCTTAACATGTGCAGAGAAGCCTTACTACAAAAGACGAGTGTTTTGATTGATAATACATTAGTAAAGTAACACTGAACTCTCCTGCTTTCAATATAATTATAATAAGAGCTAAGCGATTTATTCTGCAGTGTGATTTACAGAGGTAGGTCTGCTGCTAGAAGCAGTGTCATAGACATCACCATAAAGTACTCCATGCATGTCTGGGACTGAGTCCAGCTCCAATTATCTCCTATGTGCAAGAAGAATTAGTTGAGGAATGCTATCGTAAAACACAAATTAGTATGCCATTACATCTTATTGGTTTCGTATACTGCAATCCATAAAAATCCATTACTAAAATTGTTACATTGCAATACTGTTGCTAAAGTCAATGTTATGATTCAGACTGTCACATGTCATTCAGGACAATGACTAGTCTGTGCAGAGTTAGCTTTGTTAGCTCTGGATCTCCTATTAATTTAAATTGGCAACACCTTCATTAAAACATTAATTATGGCCGGCATTTTCTATGGCTAGTACTGTTCTACAGCTGCTTACTGCCTTGAGTGTTAGTTTGCCTTTGCAAACTTAGAATTTTACTCCTCTGAGGTACTTCAGCATTATTGTTTCACTAATCTGACATTCAAATGACTCATCTATGACAGATGGTAAAAGAAATAAAGACATGAATTCCCAAACAACCAAATCAAAATTCTCTTCACTCTGCACACCTGAGAAAGACATAAAGCCTAAAAGGTATACGGAAACTGAGAAAAGTGAGAAAGTCTACTTTGCCTAACTTTAAATCAGAGATGGATCTTTTTCTGGAGGAAGTTAAATAAATACTCTGCATTAGAGCTTGCCACTAAGAAAAATCTCTATTTGTCTAACAATTATCAGTGGTAGAATTTCTAACCTGCTTAAAAAGATCTAATGTGGCTGAAAAACACATTTCTTCCTGTGAGGACTCTGTTTTGTCAAATATAGCTATAGCTCAAATGAAGAAGAAAGAAATTGCACTTCTAAATCAAAATTCAACAGATTGTAGCTTGGCATAATGATTAATGTGGTTACATTACAGACACAAGTTACTGGGTTTGGCTCTCACCTTTGAGGAAAATTGGCTAGGCATAAAATGATCCACAAGGACAGCTAGCCTTGTGTTTACCTAAACGCTCGATTATCTATAGGCTAGAAGTTATTACTGTGTGGTCTAATTGGGAACATTGACTATAACAGTGTAATTAAAACAGTTTGTCACTTTTTATTAGAATTAATCGAGGAATGAAGATCAAGTAATTCTATAGGGGTCACGATTCCATATTTAGCCTTCCACATTAATTCATCTTCTGACCCACCTTGACTAATTTGCATTAAACTGTTTGCCAAAATGTTGAAAACATTTTCAATATTGCCAAGAGTAAGAATGATTTTCACTGTAATGGACTCAAACTGCAAAACCCTAAAATGTGTCAACCCGAGGAAAGCAGTAGGCCCTGACAACATCATGGGCAAGGTACTAATGTACTGAGCGATGGAACTGTGTCCATTATCCACTGACATCTTCAACACCTCACTCCATCTGGCCAGTGTTCCAAAATGCTTCAAGGAGATGACTATCATTCCTCTACCCAAGAAACCACAGCCAACAACTCTGAATGACTGCCGACCAGTTGCTTTAACCTCAAGGGTAATGAAGTGCCTTGAGAGGCTGGTCAAAGATCATATAGCCTCAATCTTACCTGTGATGCTGGACACACTGCAATTCACATACAGGACAAACTGCAGTACAGGGGATGCCATCTCTGTAGCACTCTATGAAACATTGGACCACTATGAAGGCAAAAACTGCTATGCAAGACTGCTATTCATCAATTTCAATTCTGCATTCAACATTGTCCCTCAGAATCTGATATCGAAGCTACTTCAACTGGGCATAGACTCTCATTTATGCAATTGGATTCTGAGATTCCTTACCGAAAGGCCTCAAAACGTTAGTATGGGAGACAACAGCTCCAGAAGTGTCATCCTGTACACAGAAGTACTGCCAAGGTGTGTCTTAAGCCCTCTCCTTTTCACTCTGCTGATACATGACTGCATGGCCAGACATGAGATGAATATGATCATCAAATTCGTACATGACATCATTGTTATAAGCCTGGTCAAAGATAAGAGGAGGAGGCCTGCAGGAATGAGATTGATCAACTACTGGTCTGGTGTGACAACAACAATCTAGCACTGAATGTCAGCAAGACAAAGGAGTTGATTGTTGATTTCAGAAGATCTCAAGGACCACACAAACCTCTAGTGATGAAAGGGATGACAGTGGAAAGGGTCAAGAGTACAAAGTTCTTGGGTGTTCATATCATGGAGAACTTATCCTGGTCAGTCCATGTATCCAGCACAGTCAGAAAAGCTCAGCAATGCTTGTACTTTCTAAGGAAACTTAGGAAGACAAAATTACCAAGCTCCATTCTTCAGACCTTTTATTGGGGCACCATTGAAAGTGTCCTGACCAACAGTATTACAGTCTGGTATGGGATCTGTAACAATCAGTATTGGAAGGCTCTCAAGAGAGTTGTAAGGTCAGCAAAAAGAATCATTGGCACCTCCCTTACACCTCTGGAAGATCTACACAAATGCCAGTGCATTGACAGGGACAACAAAATTTCCATCAGTCCAACACATCCTGCCAATGATCTGTACACGCACCTGTCCTCAGGCATGAGATAAAAAAGCCTGCATTGTAAGACCACCAGACTAAATAAGGGTTTCTTTCCGCTCTCCATTAGACTGTTGAACTCTTGGAAAAAACGAACGATAAGTCTGTCGAAACACTCAACCACTTCTGTTACATAACTAGCCTATCAAGTGGTTTATTTTATTGATGTGCAATAACCAAGTGCAATACTAAGGTATCTCACCTACCATACTGAAGGACTGTAAAGTGCAATATACAAACTGTGCAATAATTCAGTCACATCATAGATATGCTGCTATTGTTTCAATTTTACTTTGGCAATATTACCTTCATAGTACTCCTCGTCTTCCTTGTCTCGTGTTCTGGGATGGGTGTGGGTTACTGTTGTCCTACTTTACTTACAAATTGCAACTTATTAAAATTCTACTGTGATATTTTATTAATTTTTCTCTGTCTATATGTGCAACTGTTTCCTACATTGAGAACAAAGCGTTGTAATTTCATTCAGCTACACTACTGTGTAGTGCTGAATGACAATAAAGTTTTTCTTTGACTTTGACTTTGATATTATAGACCATTATTATATTATTAACAAGCCATCTAGAATACATATTAGCCGCAATAAAACAAGCCTGTTGCTGTAAACTCTGGATTAAGTATGATCCCCATTTTCAAATGATTTTTCTACAAATTTAAGCTTTATTTGCATAGATTACAAATGCCAGATCTGTGATTTTAACAAAATATAAACAGTACTTGACAAACTTGAGCTCAGAGTTGCACACCACAGAAGGTCCTTTTCTGTTTCGACAAGCAGTCTAAAAGAAAATTGTAGATTATAATAAAGGTGGTATAATCTAAATTTGATCTCTGCTGATGGATAAAAAGATGCTGTGGTTTTTCAAACTCTTTCAATATACCCAGTAAGGTCTTCTGACATTTGCTTTTGGGAGCTTTCGTCTTTCTGATAAGAACCTAAATTAGGACATATCCATAATAAGCAAAGTGAGTGGGGTGCCCTGACAATACACCTTTGTAAGATAGATTGTGCAGTGAATGGAAACAGCTGCAGGCACTGAGCACTTCATAATATTTTGTTGGGCATAGAATTGGGATTCTAGATACTACCACTAGTGTGCATTACTATGATAGGAAGTGCAGCATGTTTAATACAGCCTCAGTGCTCTCTGTGGTCAGCAGGGCTGGTCAGAATACTGAGATGATGCTATTATACCATCATATAAAATGCTTTGTTACTCATTCATGGTTTAGGTAGCAAACATCACACACTAATGTCCTCAGCAGGTGCTCCACCATCAGCCTGCTACCAGTCGCTGTGTGCTGGAAATGTACATCTGTCACTAGAATACTCTCCTACTGTGTGGTCCATGTGGTTTAGTGGACAAAATTACAATGCTGCATCCAACCAGTCTTCCATCAACCAGCTTATGTTATGCAGGGCTTTCAGAGTCATGCACAGTCATGTCATCCATATCTGTGATGTGTTACATCTTCCTGCCATCCTGATGTATTCCTGTATACGACATGTTAGATGAATGATGGACATAGGTAATTTCAGAGCATCTCTGTACTACTACACCACATCTGGGGCACCCACTATTATAGTATTTGTTAACCCTGGTAAATGTCTAATCCATGTGAGCATTTTCTGAATCAGTGCAGGAGCTTTATCTGATTAAGTGATTTATTCAGAGACTTGCATTAGGCAAATGCATGTTGAAGAAATCAAACCCTGGACTATAGAAAGCACCTCTTTAGTAGCTCATAGCCTTAATCATCTGTGCTAGCTGCTGTTACACTACTGCTATATCTATGAATCATGCATAGGTTCATGGATCCATAGGTAAGTACTAGGCTATCTGTTTTTGCAGGCCATTTTCTCTTCAAAATTGAGAATCAAGCCCTGTGCCCTGTGTTTGTGTGGTAAACACCTTAACCATTATGCTAAAACACAACAAATTCGAGATGGGTGATTATTAGGCTAATAACTTCAGCTGGATTTATTAAGGCTATCCATGCTTTCCAGGTAAGAATCAAATGTTACCTTAGCCAGTCTTTAACACTGATCTGCTAACCAAGATTGTAAATTTGTTTGCATGTATACTGTGAAGAAGGCAACTCAGTGTTGTACAGACAGGTATGCTTGCCAGAATACTGATGGCTTATATGTGCATTAATACTACATTGTGCAAGCAATGTTCATGCTTTCTATTTGTAGCTTTCTTAATAATCTTAATTTGCAATGCTTCCTTGATGTTGCTGCTAGTTTCACACTCACCCCCTATTCTACATGTATACTTGGGAAGCTATGTAGTATCTATAAAATACTGCTTCTCAGTCACATTTATAGTTGTTGTTTCAACTTGTCATTTTTGCCATCAGTGTGAGATGGTTCATTTTCATATAATGGATCATTGAATTCTTTATCAGTGTACAGCCTGTTTTGATATGACTGATCATATATGGGAGAAATATAATCTATTTTAAATCCATTTTAGGTTCCCTTTCTCCAATGCTGCTCTCCAGTTCCACAGCAATATTATCAATTCTTGTAACTGTTATGATAAATCACCAAAACATCTGCCACTGACTGTGTCTGTTACCTCCAACTTCCTGATGCCAGTGCTAGCATCTTCTTATAGCTGCCTCTCATTATTAACTGTGAACTGATACATAAAGGAGGCTTCAGAAGTGACCAGACATCTGCAAATAATGAACATTCACACTGATTTACACCACTGTCTGGCATAGCCCAACCTACCGCAGCCCAGCCCAGCCTAACCCAGCCCATTATACTGATGTGAAAGTATGAGCAAAATGTTTAGTAAGAAGAAAGCATATTAGACCATGCTCACATTCTCTTTCAATAACATCTCTTCCACTGGCTAATACATTTAGTACCTATAGTAAATGAAGCCCTTTTTGCTCTCAGACAGAAAGACTGGTCACTGTTCTAGTTACCTGACTTCATCTCTGTTGTCCAAAATGTTGGCAATATCTTTCTATCAGTACTTAATAGAATGGCACCCCTCAAACAGAGATCAAACTAAGTTTAACATTTCATTTTGGGTTACCTGTCAGATTAAAGCTAGAAAGATGCCATTTGATCATCTGCAGAGACAGTAACACAAGAAACATCTCCAAGGAGCAAATAATAATAAAAAAAAAAATCCAGTACACTCCTGCACAATGTAACCAGGTGACTTAACTAAGGTATGGCAAATTCAGCTCATCCCACAAAACTGCACTTTTCTGAAGTTGTGATGCAATTTATCATTACATCTTCAAAGTTACTTACATTTGTTTCTTTGAATTCTATTTTCCATTTGAGTTTACTTTTATTTCATCTAGATTTATGTGGAAGCTGCTTAATGAATTTAAGCTACCTTCATCCACTACTAATTGCTTGCTGGTTGAATTCTTTAAACTCACAGTGGATTCCATGGCTTAAACATATTTCCACATTTGCTATCTGCTGTACCCGAAAAAGCTTATATCCGTAACCTTTCTAAAATGGTCATATGTGTTTCGCTCCATAAAGGAGGATCTTCCAGTGAATTTAAAAACTTCTGTCCTGTTGTCATAATTTACCCTTTCTCTAGAGTCATTTAAAGGTGTATACACAGACACATCCTTAATTAGTTTTGCTAACCATAGTCTCCTTTCAATCTTATAGCAAAGCTTTTAACTTGGGGCATGACACACAAGCTGACCTACTATCCTTTTCTGAGCACCTGCAAACCAAGCTCAACCCAATGATCATTTGGGATATTTTTGTAGACATAATGATTCCTTCTGATACTGGAAATCACTCCATCATTTTACAGCATCTTTCCACCAGAGATCTTTCTAGACACCCTGTAACCCAGTTCTGAAGTTATGTTGAGGTCAGATCATAGCTCATTTAATGAGCTCATATGAGCAGTAATATAAATAGGATACTGCCAATATAATTCATTTGAAAACGTGCAAGTAAAAGAAATATATGCACTTTTGGGGAAATTAAAACCTGGAGTGCTGAGCATGAAAATGTGATTATTTGCAATAGTGTTCATTAACTTAATCATCTGTCAGTTTTAAATAGACTAGACACTAGACATTGCCACGATGATGTGCTTTGTTTGATTGTGTGTGTGTGTGTGTGTGTGTGTGTGTGTGTGTGTGTGTGTGTGTAGGTGCGTTCATAATTGTGCATGTGTGCATGTGTGCATATGTGTGTGTGCTTATGAGTGCATGTGCACGCCTATTACCTGCAACTTCTACTATTAACAGGAGGTTAAATTCATTAGCCTCAGAACAGTGCACTGTTGCTTGTACAGCTCATCAGTCTGTGAATATAAAGATTATTTGGAACTCCCTAAAGCTTCAGATGCTACAATTTATTCTACTTTAAGTACTCATTTATCTAGTCAGTACTTTAATTAGGTTTGCACCTCCACTTTCTTCCTAGTCAGGTACAAGTTTCTTACTTCCTTGCACATTAATTTATCTGGGAAAATAGTCAAACAACTCTTAAGCTCCTGCATGTCATTAACTTTTAGCAAAATAAATTACTTTTGTTGGTCCCACTTATGGACATATCTCTATGTATGGGTCTTTATTTAGTAAAGACACATTTAATTAACTGAGACAAATCTCAAATGAATGTCTTGCTTTGACAGGAAGATATATTCCTCTTACAAAATGCAGTGCTGTTTAGCATAATAATAAAGTATATCTTAAAGAAAACTATCACCAGACAAACAGGTTTGGTTTTGTGTAGTCAAATGCAGAAAAAAGCAAAGCAAAAGGACCCTAGTACATTAATATACATATGGAAAGAAGATAGGGAATTGGATACTGTTATGCAGTATTTAAACATTAAAGCATGTCATTAAGGAGCAGTGCACATAACTACGAAAAAAGAAGCCAAATGGAAAATCATTAGACATGCAAAAGCCCATATCAATTAATTCAGCAAACAATTTTAAGAAGGAGAATACAGCTAGAGCTAAAAGACATAAAACGCTCAACAAAGAGGCTTTGTAAAGGGGGATATCAAGAAGAGGAGTCTAATAGTGAAAACACAAGCATATGGAATTAATACATTCATGTGTAATTGTTAGGCCACAGACCCAAAAGGACATTTTTAAGCTTAGCCATGCTTTCCAAGGTGAGTATCAAAACCTGTAATTTGTGTTGGTGAGGTAACCCCTGTACCACAATGCAACCCCCAACCACACAGTATTTATAAGAGAACAGGCAGCATAACTAATACAATTACCTTAGTGGTGGAAAACAGTGTAGGACTGCATCTCAAAATAAAGAATTCCTTGTAAGAAAGGAATTACATCTAAAATATATAATTCCTTGTAAAAAAGCATGTGCTATCCTTCTTTCCTCAATTGACTCTTTCAGGAGACTGTTGTTGTGGGCCTGGGATTCTTTTAGCAATGTCTGCATTGCCTTTGTATCTTGGTCATTTTATTATAGTATGTAAATACACTGGGTGGCTGTAATACTGAAGGGCAGGTTTCTCAACAGCTGATGATTACATCCTATATGGAAGTGCAGTCATCTTTTTGTTTGCTTCTTGCTCTGTCATCATCCTCATCATTGACCCCCCTTTCCCATTTTCAACATGAGGTTGGGTTGTCATGTCAACCTTCACAATCTCTCTCAATTTAATGCCACCCTCCTACCTTCCTCAACAGTCAGGCCTTCCTACTGCATGTCTATTCTCACGCAGTCCAAATATATATTTGCTGGATGCCCTTGTTTCCTCTTGTTTTCTTCCTGCTTGTCCAAAATCGTCTTCACCAGATTGTCTTCAGCTTTCCCGCACATGTAATGTCCCTAATTCATTATAACTTGAACAGACAAGTGATCAGCATTATTTTGCACTAACCAGGATGATGGATTACCTTCAAACTAGCTAATTTTTACCCTAAAAGACAACAATTCAGCAGTTAACTTCCAGAATCCATTATAACTTGAACAGACAAGGGGACAGGAGTATTTTGCACTAAATGAGAAGACAGATTACCTCCAAACCAGCTAATGTAGGCTACAAGACCTAGTATCTTGGTGTAAGCTATTACCAGTGTAATATTTATTGGTGAGCTCACTGCCAGGGACCTTAGCAAATGGAATATTACCCCTGTTTAAGACTTCTGTAGACTAAATCCCAAAATATAAAGCTTTCACAGACCTATTCCCATAATATTAAGTTGTTACAGACCCATTCCCATCACATCTGTTAAGCTTGCATCCCCCAGGCAATTGTCAGGCAGTAAAACAAATCAGCATACCTTTAATGTGTTGAAATAGCTTTTGCAGGCAAGGTATATCCAGTAATATGAATCTTTTACTAATATTTTATTTAATTAAATCTTAGGAACTTTCTCTAGTAAGTAGTGTGGGCTAACAAAAACACAATTTTGTCTCAGATTGCAAAAAGACTGTTTCCAAAGCTGCATTTAGGGAATTACTATACCTACCATTTAGGCTCAGAGCGGCAGATAGTTTTTTGAGTCCATTGTATATCCAGAGAGCTGATTCACTTTAAACTAGCCACACCCACAATCCCAATTAACCAATCACACAGCTACTTCTCTACTCTAAACAAACAAAAAAAAAACATTTTTGCTCCTAATTATCTAATCAGTCTCAACATACTTTAAGACCACTAACCCATACTTAAGCAACCTACCAGCACCTTAAAATATTACCAGATAAGTATCCCATTACCAGCTATTATTTCAATTATTCCCAAAACTACATAATCCATCAACACCTATAACATTCTAGCAAACAAGTAACCCATTGCTAAATCTAGACCCTAAGCCAGGCCCAAGAAACAATTATTTCAAAATCCCTCAAATCCACATCTTAATTAAGCCAGGCCAGGGTAACAAATACATCAGAATGCCTCACATCTGCACAAAACACAGGAATATTTATACCAAAATCAGCATGCTAACCTTATGTTCAACACTCCTCATTTTAGTTACAGTAACAGCTCATTTAACTTCTTACCATATATATCTGAACACTCCAACCTCCATCCATACTAGCCCTTCACATCCCCAAACAAACAATACCCAAAATTATCCTGAAATCACCTACCACCTACAACATTGCATACATTGACCAAGCCTCATATACCATTATCTCACAACAATTTTTCCCATACATTTCCCTAAAATATAATAAATTATAGCAAAATTCCTAAATCTGATTATACACATAGCATCCCAACTCATTCTTAGTGGAGATATCCAACCAAACCCCGGCCTCTAAACTAATACAGCCCACCTCACTTCCCTACCCATCACTCAGCCCCAAAGTTTTCTAAACCTCCCCAGAAAAGGTACTGGCCTACTATTACTAAATATCAACAACAGAAGTATTCTTAACAAAGTTCAAGAGTTACATGCCACATTCTCTCTTTACTATTCAGACATTGTTCTAACAGCTGAAATGTGGCTAAAACCTGATATCAGCAATAACACAATTATACCAGCAGGGTACAACATTCTTAGATTAGACAGAAAAAAAACAAAAGAGGGCAAAGCATAGCCTTTCTCTTCAAAAATAACCTCACTCTAGAACCCATAAATCAAGTCAATAATGCAGAAAAATAATCCCCTGGAGTCATGAAGCTTGTGCCAGGTGCAGGCGTAGCATCGGCGATCTAACACCAAATATGACCGCCGAGCGATTCAGGTACGAGCTGTTTCCAGCTGCACTACCTGCGTACGCCACGCCTGCACAGCTCCCGGCACATGTATGCTAATTATCCCATGCACAGCAGTGCAGTATGCAAATGAAGGTATACAGTGATTCAGGAAGTGGTGCAAGCGTAGCGTAAACATGCAGAAATGTAAACCGAAAAAAATGGCTTACATTTTTTCAAACATAAAATCGGAGCCATGACAGCAGACCAAACTCACGTATTATACTGTTAATATATGCCAATGGCTAAATATATAGCCATTGGCATAAAAAAACATGCACAACATATAAAAAAGAACATTTAATGTCATGCCCACACTAACGCGAAGTAAATTTGCAGGACATCGGTGCGCAAATGGGATCACAATGAAAATATATTTATATTTATATGTAATAAAACTGCAATGTAACACATTTCATGAATTCCCCATAATAGTCAATGGCACGCATGCTACATCAAACCATGGCGCAAGGGTTGCTAAGGGGCTGTGACAGTGTTCTCCGCAGTAACTAGGAATTAGTAGGCCATGCCATGCAAATGAGACGAGTAATACTGAATCACAAAATCCACACCGGCGTAAGGATGTACCTCACAGCATAGCGGTACAACACCGAGGTGTGGCTTGGAGATAAAGATGACATCAAGAGAGGGGTGCGCCACCTTAGCTGTAAGCACATTGGAGCATTGCTAATCCAGTTTGCCTGTTGCTATGTAAGGCCGCAGGATAGGGGTGTGTTGAAGTAGCCATAGCTACAAGGTAACCGAATGTGCATGTGAACGTGGATGAAAACGCACTTGAAACCCGGTAAACAGCTGTGCGTGGTGCTCACCAGAGCTGAAACAGGAAGGATACAGGAAGAAAATAAGGAAGTGCTGCAGCATGGAGTTTGGAGTGCAAACGAGTAATTAACACCTAGGAACCTACAGTGGGCCACTGACAACAGCTAACAAGGCTGCTAGTAGCTACCTGCAGAACAGGAAAGGGGAGGTGCCGTACAGCAAAGGAAAGAGAACTGTCACAGCAGAATAAAGCAAACTTGCAGTAGATCAGCTACATAACACATTTCGCAACACAATCCTGGGTTGGCAAAGTACAAAACAAGAAAGCCGGCAGCTGGATGCATGCCTGACAATGGGAGGGGAATCGGCTTGAAAAGTGAAGTAAAGGGCAATAGATGAATCATGGCAGACAAGCATAATTCAACACCAAAGGCCCCACAATAGCAGTACCTGCTGCAAATTCCATAATTAAGATACCCTGCAACTGGAATTGCACATACACACCCAATTACACCAGCAGCATCCATAGCAAAATAGTATTAAGTGTGATGCACCTCGCACACACTTGTGTATTCCCAGACACTCTGCACCATTGGTGTATACAGATGGGGAACTTTTAATATGTACATGTTAGGGGCTGCCATAGCTCTGATTCACCAGCATGTATTGAAGACTGAAGGTGGTGTGGAGGATGATGCTGACAACCATCTCAGGCACTGGAGGAGGAGAATAATGTTCAGACCCAGGATAACCTGCCAGGGGCTACATGATCTGGAGATAGTAGAGCGTTACAGGGTGGACAGGGACACCATACAGCAACTTGTTGAGCTGTGCCGGCCATGCTTCAGAGCCAGAAATAACAGAGGGGAACCCATCCCAGTGGACACGAAGGTATGTGTAAGCTTGAGAATACTAGCCACAGGTACCTTTCAAAGGCCAACTGGGGATATCATGGGGATCTCACAAGCATCAGCATCCAGGGTACTCCACCAGTTCTTGGATGCCATGTTACCACATATCAATGAGCACATATACTTCCCCGAACACAGGAGGAGTTGGCCAGCAATATGCGTCTCTTCCACCGTGTGGCAGACTACCCGGAGGTATTGGGTGCAATAGACTGCACACACATATTCATATCAAGTCACCACCCAGTGAGCAGGGTAGGCGCTACATAAACCGCAAGCGATACCCCTCCATCAACTGCCAGGTTGTGTGCAATGCCCAGGGTATTATCATGGATGTGTGTGCTAGCAGCCCTGGAAGCTATCATGACTCCCACATCTGGCATGCCTCACAACTGTGTTAGGCATTTGTCAGGGGGGACATCCCATATGGCCACCTGGTGGGGGATGCTGGCTATGCACTGGAACCATGGATGATGACTCCCATCAGAAATGCACACACACCCATGCAAGAATGCCATAATGAGGCACACGCACAAACCAGAATCATCATAGAGTGTGTGTTTGGGATACTGAAATCATGGTTCTGTTGTTTTGACATATCTGGTGGAGAATTGCAGTACTCTACAGGCATGTGTGCCCACATCTTCATAGGATGTGCCATGCTACACAATATGATCCTGCAGAAACAGCTGCAGCAGGGACAGAATGGTGGAGGCCCTCACAGCCCACCACCATTGCCAAGGGCCCCCACAGGCACAGAGGGAGTCAGACCACGAACACCCTGTGCCAGCCCTAGTAGGCAGACGGAGGTGTGCCCAGTATGTCCATGCCTTGGCAAAGAGGGAACATATAGCACACACACACTGACAGTGTAGGCATCTGTGGACTGACACCCTTCTCCACCTGCACACACAGTAAACATGGATGGCACACACACATGACCACCTGTAAATTGTCATGCATAGGTGGTCTACTGTATGCATCCTACATAGGCAGCCCTCAACTATTGTACACACAACTGTCATTGGCACAAGGTAAGTCAATACCTGAACAGTAAATTAAGCTATCAGCATGTGTCGATACTGTATATATAGATTCATAGGTAGATAGGTAGGTACTTGCCTAACTGCCCAAGGTCATTCATAAGCCTAGCCAAAATGTGTCTGCTGTCGCCACCCCATTGATTAACTAACTGTCCTTCTGTGGAGCAGTGTCAATTGTGGGATCCCTGGGGTGTATCCACTGTTCCCCACACATTCTGCAAGGATTCCCTGGAGTGTTAGTGAGGGGCTCTGTATGATGTAATCAGGGATGTAGTTCCAAAGCATGGGGAGTACCCGTAACAGGAATCTGTCACTCCAGCATTTTCCAGTTATGGTTGTGGCAAGGTGTAGCTCATTACAGTGTGTAGCTCACTGTGACATGGATTCCCATAGGTGGATCATATCCATTAAGCCTGATTTGGATACGGATTTGTTGGCCAGCAAATATCATCTCTGAGTAAACGAAATACCACTGAATTATGCAAGAGTTTATGCAGTCTGGTAAGATAGGACACATGTTTGAGGGCATTATTCCTATTGGCGAGGTACATTCATGGCCCTTCCAGCTGTTGGATGTGTCTTCTTCTGAGGTACATCCAAAATGGGTTATCATACTCGATGATGGGATTGATGAGTGATGAGTAAATGGGCACAATAACCTCAGTCTGTTTAGATATGAACCCTTAAGTAATCGAATGGCCTACATAGATGGATGTCCTAACTACTTCACAGATATGATTGTCAAAGGAGAGATCACTATCTAATGTTGTCCCCACATACCCATTACGTCATCTGAATTATATTGTCTGCCACTCATGTGTTAATATGTGTGTGTGTAGTTTCCCAAAATGGAATGACCATGCAGTATGTGGCCTTTAGCTGGAGGCCATGACTCTGACACCCTGTGTTGGTCTATGTGAGGCCCCTTGAAGGACATCTTTGACAGCTGGACTGTCAGTTATGGCTCCCAGTTTGCAGTAATCGCCAAACACGGTCTGCTGTAGTCCACTTGTGTTAGCCCATACCTCTGAGAAGTATATGGCAAACAGTAGGGGTCCCAGGACTGAGTCCTGTGGGACACCAGTTGTGACTGGTCAAGAGTTGGACCTGGAGGCTGCTAGGCTTAGCATGTGGGTTCTGTGTGTAAGCCTGTTGGCAAACCAACCTGTGATGTATGGGTGTATGTACTGGTTGGTGAGTGTAGTAATAATACCTGAGTGGAGAATAGTGTCAAAACCCTTGGTGAGGACCAGGTAGTATGTGTGAACTACCACACCCCACACCTAAAGTCTAGGTGACTGTAAGATGTCAAACAGGTTCAGTAGGCATGATCTGCACTCAATCAAACTGACCTGGATTGGGTCAAGTGTCTGGAGGTTACCATTGTCTACGTTAATGAGTGCCATGAGGATGCGCTCCATAGCCATGCAGATCAGGCTACTCAGGCTTATGGGGTGGAAGTTACCATGGTCAGTTGTGTCACCACCTTGGTGGAGTGGAATAGCTGTTGCCATGCGCCATTGAATGGCATGTAGCCTGTGTAGAGGCTGATATTGAATTGCTATATTAGGCGGGGGGTCACATTGTCTTGTAGTGTCTGCAGGACGCAGTCTGGGACAGCATCTGCCTCCATTGATGCTCTGTCATGCCATTTGAAAGGGCCATTACCACCTGTGTGTCTCAGATGTCTGGGATACTGTACGGTTTTGGTATTGTGGGCCCTGTAGGGGGTGAGGCTTGCACCAAATGTATCATCAAGTGTGTTGGCGATATCAGTAGGGTCAGTATATTCAGCGCAATATTGCACCAGCACAGTGCAAATCTGTGTTATTGCTTAGATCCTTGACATAGCCAAAGAAGCCTTTGTGGTCATCTTCCAAATCCATGCCTATTTACCTGTGGATGTCAGCCTTGGATGATTACATGAGTAACATAAGTGTCTTGTTAATACTGGTCACGGGTGTCTGCATGTCTTGGGATTTGCTGTTGTTCTGGACTACTATTCTACTTCTGTTGTATAGCCTGTATATTGCAGGGGTTCAGCAGACTGGTGTCCTTGTGTAGGAGTAGCGAGTCCTGATTTACCATTGATGGCACGACCCATACATCTTTGTAGGTGCTTATAGAGTGCATTTGTAATTCTATCTGCATCTTGAGCAGTGTCATCCCTGAGTGTGGGAGCTGTGAACCCTCCCACCTCTGTCATTAGTACTGTGAATTTAGCTGTAGGAAAGGTATTCACCGTGTGTTCCTTGGGTGGGGGAGATGGTTGGGAGTGGAAATCATCAGTGAATAGTTCATGGTCAGATTTAAACAGGTACTGGTTTACCTCTGCTGTAGTGCACCTGTTGCACATGTCAGTGATTACCACTTCTAGTATGTTTTCACCTCTCGTTAGTCCATCTATCAACTCAGACAGGCCATATGAGGTGATAAATCCCAGGAAGTGCTAGGCCTGGAAGTGAATACTTGAGTAGGTTATCCAGTTAAGTGTAGGGTAGCTGACATTGACCAATAACAGGGTGTCTGGTAGGACTGTCATGTTTGCCACTGTTTCCAGATAGTTGTAGTGGTGCTCCTGGGTCATGGAGGGTTATCTGTAGCAGCTCACAGTTTGCATTGCAGTCGTGGCTGATGTTAGCTGCACATGGATGATCACAGAGGTATCATACTGCCCTACTAACTTGGAGGTATAGGTATCCCCAATGAATATGGACACACCCCCTCCATGTCTGTGCCAGTCCATGTTCAGTGGCTGAAATGTGTGTTATGGGTTGTAGTCTGGTAGTGCCAGTGTGCTCACAGGAGCCTAATACAGGTCCCAGTCACAGAACAGATGTAGATGTTGTCCATACTGAGGGGTGCTGTGAGTACGTGCATGTTGTGAGTACTATCCCTGGTGTTGAGTAGCCTAACCCACATTGATTCCGCTATTGTGCAGTTCATGGAGGTGAGATTCACCTCTGAGACCTGCCTAAAAATGGCACCATGGGGGCGCCAATAGCCTTGCCCAGCATTCCAAAGCCTTAGGCTGACACATGCAAGTTGGTATGGCATTGTTGCAGGCATGTTTCCCATCTGTGCTTGTGTCCCATCTTTCCTGTAGGTAACCTACTGGTAAGCAATACAAAGCCTGACACCTATACAAATCCACTAGCTTCCAAGATAGGCTTTTGGAGTGATTATGTATTGGTAGTCTGTATGCTCTTGCTGTACTTAACTGTTGTCTGACTACATGGTGATTTTACACTGTATATTGTGATCAGAAAACTCTGTATAATCACATATGATGTTACAGATGGCCTGCACTGTAGAGGTTCACATATAGGTAGTAGGCTATCTGCCCAAGGGCATTTAGAAGCATAGCTACAGTGTGGTGGCTTTATCTGCACCATTAATGAAGTAACTGAGCCTCTGTCAAGCATAGCCAATGAAGTGATTCCAGGCAGAGTTGCTGGAAGCTGTTGAAGACTGGGGTTCTGTAGGGTGATAGGAGCACATAGTAATCTCAAAAGGGCATGTTAACATGACAACCCAACAGCATTCAATTTCCCCAACAGGTATTGCAGGTATAAAACTGGAGTGGCTCCCCCACACCCTGGCTGTATGTTTCTGGGACACATGATCCCAGGGGTGTATATACCGTTGCCCAGTCACACATCAAGGTTTCCCCTGAAGTGTGTCAGTGAGGAGTTATGCCAAATGTAGTTAGGATGTTAATGTATAGTCTCTCAATTCATGTGTTATGTCGGTATTTCGAGAAGCTCACTGGGTGTGGGTAGCGCCGCCTGTTGTGTAGCCAAGCTTACAAATACGATTCATGGACATAGGAAAAAGGCAGAAGGAACGTTAATGTCAATAGTGTAATGGCTACAGCATTTGCATAATATCTGTGCAGTCGTGGTTCAAATCCCAATAAAGTCAGAGATGTTTTACATGTTACATAGTACACCTTAATCACAGCTTGCATATATAGGTAGTATTCCACAGAATAATAAACATTCGGAACACACATAATCCCATGTGTGCTGGGGAGTACAGTTAACAGACAATGTAATGTTATGTAAGCACATAGTGAGATGTTACATCACTGAAATGTGTATATCCTGAGTAGTTAGCAGAAGTGGCCATATTTGCGTACACAGGTTGTAGGATGTAAAGTTTGTTTAACTGTGCACAACTGCTGGTATAATGTCACACAAACACTTTTAAACCTGCTTACAACTGCTTAAATTAGCCTTATTCTGTAGTAAAACATGTCTAATACATCGCAGGTGTTGAACCCTGGACCATACACACCATAGTCATGGGACCTACCATTAAGCCATCCAATCTGTATACATAGTAAGTGGTCATTAGACTACACCTTATACTACAGGCATTTCACAGTACAGACCACAAATGGGACAGTCACTTTGTGTACATATGTACAGTACATTGTAATGTACTGTAATGTGTGAATCAACATATACAATTCTACATATGTATAAGTGTTACAAAATATATATATATATATATATATATATATATATATATATATATATATATACATGCCACTGATGTGTGCACATAGATAGAAATATTTATCTATCTATCTATATATATCTATATATATATATATATATATATATATATATATATATATATACAGTAACATCTATAGCCATATATATATATATATATATATATATATATATATATATATATATATATATATATATATATATATATATATATATATATATATATATATATATATATATATAAACATCTATGAACACGCTTTGTGACACAGAAGCATTCCAAATGGATAGAAGTGTACGCAAAACACATCCAGCTCTGGTATTATAACTATTAATATTCCCCATAGAAGCAATGGTTGCTGTGTATGTGGAGATTGGTGTGGGGGAGGACCGCTGGCTATTGATATGCATCAAGGAGGGTCTGTGTTGGATGTTCATTATGTGAACTGGAGGGGTATACATGTAGTATAGGCACAATGTAAAAAGGACACAAAACAAGAACCATTCTCATCCATAATACACCCTGTCAAGTCACATTGAAACACTGACGTCAACAAACATATGAACATTAACAGGTATCATACATATGTACACCAACTGACTTACACATTTGTTTGCAGTAGTGAGGAACGGCTGTAGTACACTGCACATACTAAACACCATAAAAGTTGTACATATCTCAGATGTCCCAGTGGTAAAGCCAGTTACTGTGGAGTTCATGGTCCCGGTTTCAAGACCTGCAAGGGCTGTTAGGTCATTTTGAGGTCCCAAAGAAAGGATGTTGGATGCAGGGTGATTAAAGCAATTTTAAGTAGTCGTTAGCGGGTTATTGCGCCAGTAAGTGGTGCTTAAACATGACTACATGGATAAGCGCCACACAGGTTTAACCTTTGCTGAACATCACGCAGATCACGGGCAAAGCCGCTCACAATCGCTGAAATGTGCGTTAATCACCCTTGCACTACCAGTGCCTGCTCTGAGAGGTAAAATTACCACTGCCAAGATTAGAACATGCAACCATGTATGCAATCTTCACAATAACCTACCACTTAGCTACCTGAGATGTACCAACAGCAGCTGTGTATTCTGACAGTTTAAAACACAAAAGGGAGGATTGTGCGGAAATAGGACAAACCACCATGTATCCAATGAAAGGTGTATGCTATATATAGATATATATATATATATATATATATATATATATATATACATATATATACATATATAAATCAACATTTATATATATAGAGAGAGAGAGGGAGAGAGAGAGAGAGAGAGAGACAGATATGTCGATATATAGGGATATACATATATATTTAGATATATAGATAGGTTAACAACATCTACACAACCATGGAGGTACATATAAATGGGATACCTACCAAATACCGAATGTTTGACATACTGACGCGTGTAATCACGAGGCTTAAAGACCGAAAGACCACAGTACCTTAACACCAAAAGCGGGAGTTTTAAAATCCCGATGTTAAGGGACTTTTAGTTAATGCTTCTGGTGTTGCGGTTCAGGTAGGTTATTGTGTGTAAGTGTGTTTCTGAGGGCTTTAGTGTGTGTAAGTGTGTGTTCTGAGTGTATTGTGTGTTTCTGGGGGACTGTAATGTGTGGGTGTGGGTTTGCTTTGTGTGTCTGTTTATGCGATCTCGGAGGTAGAAAATTAAAGTAGGGGGGTGTGGGTGGGCACAGCCACCCACATGGGGGGTGTAGGGGGGCTTGCCCACCTGCTCATACGTAGTGTAGGATGGTTTGTTTGGATGTGGTGGGTAGCAGTGTGTCTGTGTGTTTGTGTGTGTGTTCTGTGTTTGTGTTACTTTCGTGAGTTTGAGTGTTCGGTAATGTGGGGTTTGGGAGTCTGGGCCCAGTACTGTGGGCGTCGGAAATGTGTGCGCTCGGGATTCCGTAGGTATCCCAGATACAGCGGTTGAAGTGTTCATATATGAGTATAACATGGACCATAGCAATCACACATTTCGCCACGACCAAACTGTATGAACAAAGGATATGGAGAGTATATGCCTATACACTATTACAAATATTTGCTATGGACATGAGTCAAAGATAGGGTTACCACCTGTCCCACTTTGTGAGGAACAGTCCATCTTTGGGTGGTTGTGTCCTGACCAAAAATATTAAAAATGGCAAATGTCCTGAGATTGTAGGACATAATTATGTCCAATATTTTATGTAATAGTTGCATAAAATAGTTATTTCTGTATCAAAAATACCTAAATGTTACAAGAAACAGAATAAGCAACTAAACTGCTACAAGAATAAGCTTTTTTTATGCAAAAAAGTAAAGTTCTATCCTTTGTACTGACTGTGGGTATGTGTTGGCCTGCAAAATCTGATGTGTGTCCTGAAAATGTCCCACTATGGCCATTTGAAAAGGTGGAAACCCTAGCCAAAGTGGGTCAGTCACCAACACAACTCCAATGACTGTGAATAGCTATGACAGAAATACACAGACAGCTTTCATGTAGCAACACTTTATTACATTCTGATGTATTGCCGAAAGGATTCAAGGACTAACATCACCTGCATGCTATACAGGAACCATTTAACAGTGCCTTAATGAATCAGCCTGCATTTACCATAGTATTAGTCCACTAAAGGATAGGTGTTCAAATAGGGAAGGAACCCACACACACATATCGAATATGTATAAAAGCAGTTCCTACACACCTGCATCTGCTATGTACACCCACCATCTCCCCCATACCCAAACCAATTACAATACATACTGTAATAACATCACAAATCATTCACTCACTGTACAACATCTGCAGAAACCTTAACATACCTTGTCAGAGACACACTAACATGGCCCTATGTGAAACAGTTGCTGTTATACAATGGAACAGCTGCTGATGTTACAGGGTTTTTTTGCACTAATCCCATTTCAGAGGGTTGTGCGTACACCAGGAACTGTTACCAATTACTGATTACCAGCACAGTATGATACACATTTACACCAAACCAATGATGTCTGGTGAGCACACTGTAAACCACCTAACATTATATGCATAGCCATACAGCCTTGAGCTGCTCAAACAGCCTTGCCAGACTGAAACATCAGCAGAAGTATCAGGTACAAACAAACCCTGCATAAGTAGCAATGTTCTGAAATATAACAGCTGTACTCACATGTAGAACAACATCTTCTAGGCATTACACACAATCCACGGGAGTCATGAAGCTAATATATCTCTGTGTGTCTCCATAAAGCTGTTGCAATACATCACAAACAACACATCCAGGCCATCTTCCTCGAAAGTAAGGCAAAGGGACAACGCCCAAGTGGAGTACTCAATTATACACCACTGTTGCCATGCTATTGGCTAATGGAGTAGCTGCACAGCTGATGTGCATGTAATTAACTACCTTGGAACACCAATTGGTGGTCAGGATAGCACATGTTACTGATATTTAACTATAAAAGGATGGCTTGTCACACTTTCAAACCATCTGTATATACCAGCAGAACATTACAAATAAGATTGAAATACAAACTGAAAAAGATTTAAATAACAGTCAATGACACCTCGGGTTACTAATAAGGTATGTAGAACACTCAGTATTTCTGTGTATGTAGTACCTGTTCTGTAATAATTAAAGTGTACGCAATGCATATAGTGGAAACAGTCATCTTGTAGTGATGTATTGTTGAGCATAGTAATGCTTGTAGGATTTATGCGTGTACTGCTGTAGGTCACAAGGCAAACACCTCATACACCACAAGGGATGCTATATAAGGGCTTTGAACCCAACAATTCCTCTCAAGCCACTGTCAGTAGCAGGGTTGGTCCAACAAGTAAGTGCTATAACGGGATAATATATGTTGATATATTGTAACAGTAGGCATATGTATGGGTGTATTACTGAGAATAACATGTCGAAGGTGGGCCTACTGTGCAATTATGATTTGCATTATGGGATATTGTGTCAATAACTGTGTAACGTACAGTACTGTAGGCAGATATGTATTACATTTTACATAGCATTACTGTTATGTTAGGCAAACATTAGTTATGTTAATTGGCATTTACAATACACAATAACAGGATACATATGACTTGTAGTCACCCGACAGTTTATCAGCATGATAGCAAAGTAAAATGGAAGAGCTAGTTAACTATCCATGCACATAAGACATGTAATAAGTTCATAGGTTCATAGGTAGGTACAAGGCTGTCTGCCCAAGGGCATTTATTTATAAGTCTAGCTAGAGTGTGTTGGCTTCCGCCACCCCCTTAGGTTAGTTCTCTGTACCTCTGAACAGCAGAGCTATTAGTTCCCTGCACCTCTGTCCAGCAGAGCCACTGCAGTGATCCCTGGGTAAATGTCTGCCTCCCATCCACCCATCAAGGTTTCTCTTGAAGAGAGCTAGTGAGGGGCCCTGCCTGATGTACATTGTAATCATGTTCCAAAGCATGGGGAGTCTTCAGGTCAGGAATCTATCCCTTCAGCACATCCTAGTTATCATTGTGGTTAGGTTTATATCCCTAGAGCATGTGGCTCCCAGGGGCTTTTGTTTAGGTGGAGCATATCCATCAATACTGGGTTGGACATGGTCCTTGTATGTCAAGCAGAGATCACCTCTGAGTACGCGGTATGCAACTGCATAGGTCATCTGTTTGAGGTCAGTAATCCTTTTGGTGCGATACTTTTGTGGTCTTTCAAGCTGTTGCAGTTGTCTTGTAAGGTACATCCCAAATGGGGTGTTGTATTCTTTAATGTGTCTAATAAGTCATGTGTAGAGAGGCACAATGGCCTCCTTTGTTCTGGATGTGAACCCATTTGAGATTAGGGAGGCCATGTAGAAGGATATTCTAACCACCTTGGCAAAATGGTTATCAAAGGAGAGATTGCTATCTACTTGGGTACCTAGATCTCTTATTACCTTTTCTGTATGTAGGGGACTACCACCTATGTGGTAGTCCACGGGTAATTAGTTTTATCCAAAGGGGATGACTATGCACTTTTTGGCATTCAGCTTGAGGCCATGATATTGACACCAGATATCTGTCTCAGTGAGACCTTTCTGGAGGGTGTCTGTATCAGCTGGGAAACCAATTTATGGCCCCTAGTTTGCAGTCACCTGCAAACCTTTTCAGCCAAAGTCCTCCTATGCTTGCCTGTACCTCAGAGAAGTATATACCGAACATTGCGGGTTCTAGGACTGAGCCCTGGGGAATGCCACTTGTAACTGGTTTATAGTCGGACCTAGGGTTTGCAACTCTCACTTTGTGGGTTATCTCCATAAGCCACTTTGCAAACCATCTCGTGACATAGGAGTTAATGTTCAGGTGGATGGGTATGTCGATAATACCAGAATGGGGAATGGTGTTAAAAGCCTTTGAGAGGTCAAGGTAGGCTGTGTGGACCTCCTTACCCTCATCTAATGCCTTGGTAACTGTCTCAAAGAAGTCTACCAGGTTTATGAGGCATGGTCTGCCCTTAACAAAGCCAAACTGGGTCGGGTCAAAGGTTTGGAGGTACCCAATGTCTCTGTGAATGAGATCCATGATGATGTGCTTCATAGTCTTGCAGACCAGGCTAGTCAGGCTTATATGGCAATATTTCCCATGGTCCATTGTGGCGCCACCTTTGTAGAGTGGGATAACTGTTGCTGTGTGCCATTCAATGGGCACAAAGCCTGATGTGAGGCTATTATTGAACATGGTGCTTAAGTGGGGAGCCAGTTCGTTCTGAAGTTCGTGTAAAATGCAGCCTGGGATGTTGTCCAGTCCCATGGATGCTGTGTATTTGGCTTTAGAGAGTGCAGCTTTTACCTGCGTAGTTGTGATTACAGGGACTCTGCATTCTTCCTGTATAGATATGGGCCCTTTTGGGGTGAGAGGGGGGTAAAGTTAGCACTGAACCTATCTGCCAGGATGTTGGCAATATCAGTTGGTTCTGTAATTGTCGCACCTTTGTGCTGTAACTCAGAGCGGATCTGGGTGTTGCCATTGAGATTCTTGACATAGCTATAGAATGCTTTGTGGTTGTCCTTGGAATTAGTGGTGATTTTGTTTTTGTAGCTAGCTTTGGAGGATCTTATAAAGGATCTCAGCGTCTTACTGAGGCTGACCAGGGAGCTCCTCCACTCATGGGATTTTACTATCTTTTGCAACAGTTTCTTCCTTCTGTTATACAGTTTGTTTATGGCAGGGGACCACCAGATCGGCTTCCTTTTTTGGAGGATAGCATCTTGGTTCTGTTTGGGATAGCACGATCCATGCACTCGTGTAAGTGCTTATAGAGTGCATTTGTGTAGGATTCAGCAGTTGTAACTGTATTGTCCATCTGAATGGGTGTCATGAAGTTCACCACTTCTGTCTTAAGAAGCATGAAGTTGGCTTTGGAGGAATATTTTACTTGGTTTCCTTAATGGGGGGTGGGGGTGGGATATGGATATCAAGGGTGATTAGCTTATGGTTGGATCGGACCAATGAGGAGTTGACTTCAGGTGTGGAACACCGGTCACTCATGTTGGTAATGACTAAGTCTAGGATATTGTTGCCCCTGGTGGGGGTGTGGATAAGTTGAACCAGGGCATTGGAGTTTATGAATTCCAGAAAGCGTTGAGCTAATGAGTTGGTACGTGAGTCGTTTTCCCAGTTAATGGTGGGGTAGTTGAAGTCGCCCATTATTAGAGTGTTTGGTTGAACCATAATATTTTACAGTACATCAAGAAAAGAGGAGTGGAAATCCTGGGACATGGTGGGGGATCTGTAGCAAGCTACAATTTGGAACTGCAGTTTTGTCCAGAGTTAGTTGCACTTGGATAACCTCGGATGCATTATGCTGAGCAACTAGCCTGGAGGTGTGGATATCCTTAATGAATATGGACACACCTCCGCTTTTGGTGTTTCGGTCCAGGTTACATGGCCGAAAAGTATGATATGAGTTATAGCCTGGTAGTGCAGGGGTGCTCTCTGGAGCCTTGAACCAGGTCTCAGTCACTGCACAGATATCGATGTTCTCCATTTTAAAGAGTGCCTTGAGTGAGTGCATTTTGAGATTTAGACTTCTAGCATTGAGTAGCATTAGCCTCAGTTTTTACTTGCCTGTTCCTGTTATGGTGGTGAATTTGTTATTTGAACCTTGCCTAAAAAGGCACTATAGGGGCAGCAAGAGCCTTAGCCAGTATCCAGAATCCCAGGGGCGACAGGTGCAGGCCTTCTGTGGCAAAGCATTGTGGTCTGTCGACCATGTCATTCCAAGCAGACAGATACTGGATCCACTTAGAATGACACCAGAAGCTTAGGCAATTGTTGAATTCACTCATTTTGTCCTTGTACTGCGGTATCATTCTGGGCGATGGCAGAATGCTACTCAAGGCTAGGGTCATACCTGCCTGGGCTATGAGATCGAAGAGCTCTTCCATGTCTCTTTTCATGTAGTCCAGGGAGGTACGTCTCAGGTCATTCACACCAACATGGACAATGACAGAGTCATATTTATACTTGTGGAATGACCTGAGTGCGTGGGTTATGTGGCGGATCCTGGCACCTGACAGGCAGCTGACAGTAATCTTCTCCTTGTTTACCCTGGTGAGTGGGACATCAGTGTGCCTGACTATAGAGTCACCTATGACTAGTGTGTTGGGTACGTTGTTTTGGCTTATTGGCTGTGGTTGAGTGGCACACTGAGTCTGTGGGCTATGTGCCATTTGGGTTGTGTTGAGGAATGGAGGCTGCTTGCATTTCTGCTTTGGAGGGCTCTGTTGCTTAGACAGATTATTACTGAGAGCCTCCACAAATGTTTCTGTGTTACTAAGTGTGGATTTTTGTGGTGCAGATTTAGTGAGACTATGTGATGAGTGTGGTGTGGTGCATATGTTTACCTTCTCCTCATAAATGTCAAGTTCAGTCTTGGTTGGAGAGAGCTTTACCTCCAGTTTGGCTAGATAAGTGCATTTTTCACAGGTTGTAGTGTTGGGTGGTAGAAGGAGAGGGTTGTCTGTGTACATGAGGCAATTTCTACATTCCCACAAGATGCCCAAACTCATCAGAAAGACAGGAGAGAACACTGGGAGCTGACCCTTGGACATGCCTGAATAAAAAACTATTTTCCTCTAGATAAGTGAGGAAAGTGAGTACAAGAGCTGTTTTTCTCTAAGCAAGTGAGAAAAGTAAGTACAAAAACTGTTTACCTCTAGGTAATGTGGAAGATTAAGTGCTATAGTAATTAATAGCTTATTTAGTGCTTACAAGTTCTGAACAAGTGCTGAGCATGAATAAGTAATCCAAATAGGGTCTTGGATAACATAAACACACTGCCCCCCAACAGGTACACAATTATATATCCATGTACATTACAGAGCCCCTGTAACCACAACTATGCAGGTACAAGCTGCACTCAGGCTGCATGGGACCTGTCCACATCCCAGGTTGTTTCATACACATATGGCAAAACAATTTGCTGTCCACATACACATCATGTAAAACATAGCTTAATGTCAGGCTGTGTACACACTGAATGGTGCACACCAACAGTTATCACAACCCACAAAGGGGGAGACACCACTAATAATGGGAAGTACCCTGCTGAGTCTGGTCTGAAAGGCCATGAAACTTAATCAACTTATTTGATGTCAACAGTACAGATGTAGACGACAGTAAGTTTGATTTCACACATCATATCATAACCTTGCCAGGTCATAGGACATCATCACCCATACTGTGTTCCACTTACACTCAGTATACTAGACGTACATTCCTATGTCACAGGAGTGTTTTGCAACTGGACTGCTGGTAGAACCAACACTACAGAAGGTGTATGAATAATACATGCACATCACACCAGTGCCAGCTAGAGTGAGACGGGGTTAATTCATTGTACTTCCCCTCATTGTAGTCTATACCACACAGACTAACAGAAGGCATCTGCCTATTGAAGTATGCAAATGACTATGACCTAGGAGCAATAGCTGACTCAATGAGTGTTGCGGACAACAAACAGAAGGGGCTTTGTGGGTAAGGTGTGTGACATATGGCCACAATCTGACAGCTACATATTGCATTGTCACCCCTATGTTAATAACCCTGTACCCATGAACTACCACCTAGGCAGTGGTCAGCATAATGGACACTGTGTGTAAGGGATGCAGCTGGGCAGTTGTCTTTCCTGTAATAGTTACGTCACCACACCTGTCAGGTAGTCGTAAGTGGCAACCCTAATCATGACAGGGTGCCATCCATGAATATAGAGATCATTGTTCAGTCATACGCAACACTCAAGTGACCCATATCAGATCACATATTTCCTTTAAGGGGTATTGGCCATGTTCAGATGGCCTACACCAGCCTTCCCAATCCCCATCTCCACTATGTAGCATGATGCCTACCCTGAATAAAGCCATGTCCAACCCAGTGATGTTGGACATGCTACACATACACAACCTGATCTCAAACACATACTTCGAGGACATCCACTTTCATAGTACAAGGATCACCACATGCTGGACAGATCCTTGTCCCATACACTTGACATACTCCTGCCATACTGTGCATCCCTGTCCAGCAAAGCTCCACATTGCCCCTCTTTCAGACATGGTGTGATGACTGCATGGTAAATATATCATTAACCCTGTGGATCAGTTATGTGGCACTGCTTGACCTGGCCCCAGAAATCTGCCTGTCGGCTACAGCTAGGTAACCTTTCATCCTAGGGTCATACATGGCCCAGGGAATATAGCCTACTAGTTGACTTTGACCGTCCATGCTATAGTTGATATCCAACCCTGCAAATACCATCAGGCTAGCCAGTGTCCCATGTGTATCACATGTGCAACACAGGTGATACATGGCAGGATGTTGAACTGCTATACAGTGCCATGTAGATGTATATGGCAAAACACATACATGTAAAACCTTCCATGAGCAAGTCTGCAGGGTCACAGGTCATGTCCGTTAAGGCAGTGTAAGTCTTTATATGTGACATATACACAGCATCAAGGTCGACTGCATTAATTTGGATACATCCAGGCATGTGCTGATAGGTAAGAACACCAATACAGGCAAACAGACAGGCCCACATCAAGACAGCATCCACATGGAGTATGAGCAATGTAATCAGGTGACACACACAAATAAGGTGATAATATCCAATCACCATTGAGTGTCAAATGTGTGTGACACAAACATGTCAGTGGTGTCAGTGTCATGTAGATTTGCAAAGACAACTGTTTAATCGTAATAAATGTGATACACATGTATGTTCAGCTGTAGCTCTGTACGTCTCTGTGAGTTACTGTGACCTGTTTCCATCATTATGTCTTCCAGGTATGCCATGTGCAAGGCTGCCACCTTATACCTACTTGGAGGATGAGGCCCTCATCCCATACCTACTTGATAATCATCATGTACTGTTCAGCCATGGTCCACAGGATGCACAGCAGCGGGATGCCCTGTGGCAGGAACTTCGCAGGAGGGTTAATGATGTGGGTGGCTACAACCACACATATCAGCAGATGCACAGACACTGTACAGACCTAATTAGAAGGGCAAAACAGCATGCAAATGCAATCGCCAGATGAAACAGATGGTGGGTCACCAACCCAGCCCCCACTCACATGTACCGAGGAGCTACTGGCCAACCTGGGGACACCTGCAGAACAACATCCACAAGCTTTAGCTGATATCGTGGAGGCAGGTGTCTCTCAACCACTGAGCCTGGAGTTACCTGGTAAGTCACTACTGCACATATAACAACTATATTCCATATAGTTACGTGTCACTGTACAATATGTAATGTAACATCATATGCAAGGCATGTATACACACATGCCGCATACTAAAGTATGCTACTCTGTGTATGCACACATGAGCATACTCCATAGTATAGTCTATTGTACTGGTGCATGTGTTAACATGCACATTGCACCCTGTAGCTATCATACAGGCATGGATAATGATCATGCTGCTGTGTCACTCCTATTTAGGTACCTCTAGCTTTCCACAGCGACAGCAGCACATTGCAGGTGAGACTGTTATTATTTATCAGCCATGTTAATGCACAGATCTATCTGCCATGTGGCCATTTACCACATGTACACATAATGTATGGTCCTATCACAATATACAGGTCGGACCTGCAATGCATCACAATGGCTACCAATATGCAATACTTGCAAACTATGCGAAACACTGACATGAAACCTCACAAACTGTCATTGCCAGATGTGTGAACAGCTATGCATACAATGGTGGAGGTGTTGTTTACTGTAGGGATATGTACTACAGATCAGAACTACACATGTGGGGAATACAAACAATATTACACAGTGAGCTGGAATATGGCCAAACCACAGGATTCACCGGTGCGGATTATACCCCTGCTATGAATGTCACACAATGTTATGTGCTATCTGACATGTCCATGACATCTAGTGGGCTGGCTGCAACACTGCCTAACTATCCTGAAAAACATATCCCACATACCAAACATACCACCCTTTGTCTGCATAACCCTGTCGTCAGTGGAGCATATATCATCTATGGGTGTATGTCATATGGGACAACACAGACATGTGAAATAGATGCCTGTCACAACATTTGGCTAACACATGTTCACACATGGCCATGGAGGATGGCCAGACACATGAAGCAACACACACAGTAGATGTGATGTGCTTGTGTGTACACCCTGTCTTACATTGGCTCCACATGGTCCAACTATGACCTTTGTGCAATCGTTATATTGCAGATGTGGAACACTAGACATCCTACAGGCCTGTGCACATCTTGTGTAGGCGTGACATCAATCCACCACGTAAGATGTGTTGAACATCTTGAGTGTGTCACGACATGACAGCAGTCACCTGTACAGTATCCACATACATACAAAGACAACCAAATCAGCCCACAGATACAGTACATTCATTGTTGGTGTCGGACATCACTGTCATCCTTGCTCCTCATGTGTGTGTGTGTGTGTGTGTGTGTGTGTGTGTGGTACACAGATGTCATGTGGGACATGGTGTACTGAACAGTTTGCCATGTCTGGCCATAGTTGCCAGGCAGCAGTAATATGGTTGCAGATGTGCAGGGGTGTCATCTGTATACCCTTCAGTGACCTGTGTCACACATTTCACATCATGGTTTAGTGTGTATACACCTTAGTGACGTGGATCACATTCCACAGTATATATGTATTGTATCTGAACACAGTCATGGCTATGAACTGTGTCTGTAACTTACACTGTATAACAATAGAGATGCCACAAGATTCCCAGCAATAGCCATGCACATCAGCTAAATGTGCAGTATATCTGTAGGGCGGACAGACAACACTGTGCCAGCGGAAGGTCCATGTTAGTATAACACATCCCTGCATTGGGACACCATTACTCCACTGTATATTTGACAGGACACCATTGTGCTAAACATGTATGCTTGTCATTGCACGCATCAATAGATCACATGTTATTCTACATGCGATTGTCAAGGTCATATGCCACACATCAAGCAGGTGTACTGTTAACCTGTGCTGGTCTACATGGTGTAACAAAGGAATGTATGCTAACTACTAGTATGATTGTGTAATGTGCATGCCTTCTGCTATGACACATGCATGCTGTTGTGTGCAACCCAGGGATGTATGATAACTACCGCTATTATTGTCTGAGCTGCATGCCGTTTGCCGTATCACATGCATGCTGCATGCCTTCTGTCATATCACATGCATGTTGGGTGCCATAGTGTGTGTCTATGTGTGTGTGTGTGTGTGTGTGTGTGTGTGTGTGTGTGTGTGTGTGTGTGTGTCTATTGTATAGATCGTAATGTACAGTTCTTGTCTGCCCCTCACAGGTGTTGATGTAGGTGCGTTCTCTTCCTGCGGTCCATCTGATGTTAGTGTCCCCATAGACTCTAGCAGTGATGATGATCGTATGATTAAGGCACAGGCAGGGTTGTCAGGGGCTGAATCTGTGTCATTGGTTGCCATTCCACCTCTATCCCCCTCATCCCTGCACATAGTTCTCATGCCAACACATACCCCATCACCAGTGGCCATAGAGGAAGGACAGTTGGAGTGTGGTAGCTTGAAACAGAAAAGTGTGGAGGCTATGGAAGGTGTGCCTGCACACCATGGTGTCAGCCAACTGACTGGTGATGCCCCACACAGGCATGTGGCCAGTGCTGCTCGTAGGAGGACCTCTGGCCAACATGCCCCTGCAAGAAAGAGTGCAGCAGCTGGTGTCACCAGACGCATGTTTCTGGCTGTAATGGAGGCACAGGCACATGCTGAATGACACAACAGAGAAGGTCAGAGGCTTCAGAGGGCTGCTGTCCGTTCTTTAAACAACAACATCCAGGCAATGGCAAATGCTCAACAGCAGCTTGCTGAAGTTTTGGATAGATGATTGGTTGACATGGTTGGAGTCCTTGACTGTGGCATGACAATCTGTGAGTGTGAGATGTCTGTGCTGGAACATCTGGTAGGAGTGGGGTGTCAGGCACATGGACATAGGCCAGCTACATCACCCGTTGCACGTCTACGTGAACGAGCTACCTCACATGCCCACTCCCATAGTGGTGGTAGCAGCCACAGTGCAGCTGGTGCTGTGCTGGCCACACCAGGAGACAGCAGGCCATGTGCACATAACCCTGGACATTCCCAACAGGGACATGGTTCCAGTGGACATGTGTCATTAGACAGTACCCAATCTGCACCTCTGTCTGGTAGTGCCCATGCAACCCTTGGCAGGCACAGGTCATGTGGCCATGGCCGGACACCGTAAACTGTAAAACCTGGCCTGTACAGTCTGCAGCTGTCAATAATACCCCTGTGTAGGCCAGACACATGCCAGAACTGTGTGCATACATACACGCACACACCGGAAACATATGTAGGGCACCGCAACACATACATGCATAACATCCACACATGCCAATGAGATCAAAGGCCCTAACCCACACACATTATGTCATCCAATGGTGCAGCCTAGGCCTCTGGCAAACATTATCACCCTGTACATATGATGATGCCTGTGCCGCATCCCTGTCATCCACACCATTGGTGCAGGGACATGCTCATATGGTCTGATGCACAGGGTGAACAGACTAGGAAGGTAATTGTAGATTACAATTGTTGTGTTCTGTTGACAGGCAGCAGACATACCATGTAGTACAGGTTTAGAATGCATTTTGTACTGATAACAGTATGTGTCATGTGTAACAACAGTAACTGCATGTTGGTCTTGATGTTCTGCCTTCCTCCTTCAAGTCTAATTGCATGTGCCGGTGGATGTCAGTGTTAGTGTTTGCAGTTAGTGTCCCATATGTAAATATGGACTACTTACAGGTATGTATGAAAATAGCAGCATGCACTTTGTAGCTTCCACATCATAGTTAGAAAATCCAACGTTCCAAACACGTCTACTGATCTACTGATCCAAGAGCATGATAGCTGTGTATTAAGCTACTGTGGCTAGAGACGTGACATCCATACTGGGTGACATCACAGGTATAGTTACATGGAGTGGGGAGGTAAAAGAGAGGTCTAGTTGATGACAAGGGTATAGGCCAGTGGAAAGCATGATACCTCATTGGGAAGCGGTAATACATGTTCCCATGACAGGACGCGAACACACAAATACACCCACACACTCAGGTATTCACACACATGTATTCAGAGACACAGTAACACACCCACACACTCACAGATTCACTGACACAGTAACACACACACACACACACACACACACACACACACACACACACACACACACACACACACACACACACAGCCCCGCCCAAGATCAGCATTGAGACTGTCAATCACAAAAAAAGTAAGAGAGTAGTCATTATGCGTTTGAATATGCTTCCATAAATTGTACCTGCTGTCTTTATTTTAATGTCCCTAAGGTGCTCATAAATTCTTTCTTTCATGGGTGTCTCCTTTTTACCAATATAAAGGGACACTTGGAACATAATGCAATATAGACCACTCTTTCAATTTTGAAGATACATTTTTTAGGGTAAAAAACTCTCCCAAACCCTGGAACAATAACATGGTCTCCTTCCTTAATACATGGACAATATGCACAGGTTCTACATTTAAACATAAGGTGGGTTCGCTTTGTACCATTTTCCTGAAAATATTCCCTCTCCAAATAATTCTTCATATTAAAATCCTTCCTAACGTCATTAGTGAATGGGCCCCTAACTTCTCCATATTCAAATGAATTTTGAGTATGTTCCAGTTATGTCTAAGGATATTTTGAATTTCCCTGACCTCATTCTTGTATGTGAGAATACACCCTTTATTAAATTTAGAGTTCTCTGTTAAATTTCTGTTTTCCATGACCTTAGTGACACCTAGCAATGGTTCACAGTAGTGGTTTAATCATTTTTGTTTTACCTCATGATATATATCTTGCAAATATTCAGAAGGATGCCATCGATTTGTTAACACATCAAGAAGGATTTTGCTTTCTTTTAAGAAGGTTTCAGTCCGAGAGATCATCATAGCTAGTCGAACCAGTTGGCTTTTGCCCAGTGCTTTCTTCTGCTACAGATAGTGCCAACTACCAAAGTGAAGTAAAGAGATAGGATACATTGGCTTTCTATACAAACTGGAAGAAAAACAGCAGTTAGTGTGATCAACTCTTAGTTCCACATCCAGGTAATTAATAACTCTGAAAGATTTGGCATTAGTAAAGCTTAAGAAATGAGTACTATTGTTAATAAATATAAAAATTTGTCTAATTTAGCCTCCATGTCTTTCCAAAATATAACTATATCATCAAGGTATTGTCAAAACAAACTCCAGCAATTGCAAAATGGTGAACTGAATAGTTATTTATGTTCCCAGTATGGTAAATTATGTATGCAAAAATAGGGGCACAAACGGCCCCCATTGCTACACCAGGGCTTGCTTTTAAATACTCCCTTAAAACCAAATAAAATTGTATTTAATACTAGTTCCATAGCAGAGATCACATCCTTAACTGTCCTATCATCTAGTGTTCTTGCATAAATACATAAAAAGCTTGTCTATGCCAGTATTATGTGGTATGACTGAAAACAAATCTTTAATGTCGATTGTAATCATCATAAGTATCACTATGAATCTTACATAAAAGATCCCATGAATCCTTATAGATGTGAGATTCTTTGTGTAAAATGCTTTTTTTATTTCAGATCAATAAACCTAGCCATGGCATGGGTCTTAGACCCTTTTGCATCCACCGTCAGTCATAGTGGTGGATCTGTCAAGTTCTTATGTATTTCAGGTATTTTGGAATCTACCCCCCCCCCCCGTCTTACAGTACATGGAGTGTTACTATATAAAATGGATAATACACATGTGCCCTAAGTTCATGCTGAGCAAAATAAAAAGGTGATGTTAACAGTTTTATAAGCATCATCTGGTAAAGCATATCCAATACTTCAGCTCTTTTAATCAAAAGGAGTCCTTTTGGATGGTTACCTTTATTTTATTCTCCTGTTGTCCAGATATGACTGCATATTGCCTTTAGATCTACAAGACACTTATCAGGTATTAAGGATTGCTACACTCAGTGTAGTTCATTGACAAGATGCAGTTTGGAAGCAGAAGGAATGATGACATGGAGGAAGTGGGACATTAGTATCCAGGACACAAGGAGGAAGGCAGCACTTTAAATTGGGATCCAGAGTCTACTACTCAGGAGGAGGAGGGGGGTCATACCTCTTAAACTCTCAGCAGAAGAAATCTGGACAAAGGCAGAAATAATGGGGTCAAAGACCCAAAAATAGGGACAGATTTTAAGAATTGCTCCTATAAGCATAGAAAGTTGCTAGAATAACAGGTTTTGAATTATTGTGTATTCTCTAAAGGATATGAAATCAGAAACTCAAATGTCTGTCATTATTTAGTATTATTTAGTGACTTCAAATCTCAATAATTTTCTAGAAAAACAGAAATTGTATGAAGAAAACACCAAAAATATGAGGCAAAAATGTGAACATTCTGCAAGAATCTGGACTGTTGAAAGGTATGAGGAGGAGAGACTAGAATTGGTGTGGCAATTGTAAATGTGGTAGGAGAGAGGCTTCAGAATACATATTCATGGCAATCAGACTCAAATATAAATACAGGGCAGTAATCATAACCTCAGCCTATGCTTCACAGCAGGGCTGTGATAGTGAGGAAAATGGTGCATTCAGACAATTGTTGCAGGACCAACTAGAGAAAGCAGGACAGCGTGAACTGGTGTTGATAATTGGGACTTGAATGCACATATCAGGACAGACAGAATACATGAGGACTGCCTGGGTCTACAAGGGTGTGTCATCAGGAATAAAGAAGGAAAGGCCATTCTAGACTTTGGTCTGGCAAATGGCTTGATGGTGGCCAACGCATGGGTCAGCAAGAGAGAGACAGTCACAAGATTACATGCAAGAGTTCCGGAGAGGTAGGCTTCCTCCTAGTAAGGAAAGACCATTTGGGTAGACTCAAAGATTGCAGAATCATCCCCAGTGAAACACTCATCCCACAGCATAAATCACTGTTTGCCAAAATCAGCTGCAAGCAGTGATCAGAGAAGACTCTAAGGTCAACAGCAACTAGGCTGAAGACGTGGAAGATGACTGGAGAGAAAGCACAAAAGTCCAAGTAAATAATTAGTGCTCTAGCACCTCAGGAAGAAGAGGAAATAGGTAGAGGTGAAGAGGAATGGCAGCTCCTCAAAACATCACATGCAAGGACTCTAGAATAGATATGCATCTGACTAAAACAACAAACTTGTAAAACCAAACCAACAACATATGGAGGAGTCTGAAAACAGCCCCACAAATCCACCTTGATAGGTATGAAAATAAGAACACAGTCCACTGTAATTACAAAACTGAGAATTTATTGTATAAAACAATTACACCTAAGCACTTTTGTCCCAGTAATCCAGGGACTTCATCTGAGTAATGTTTTAAACAAAGTTGCCATATTTAAGTATTAAAGCCTGGGAAAGCTACAAAGCATCAATAACAAACTGCATGAACTCCACACTCTCCTTACTGTTCTCGCTCCTGACATACTGTGTCTCTCTGAGACCTGGTTAAAACCCACAACTACTGATAATGAAATACTTCTCCCTGGGTATAACATACACAGGTTGGACCGGGCCTCCAGAAAAGGGGGTGGGGTGGCAGTACTCTATAAATCTGACATGATTGTAACTACAGATGTTATACAACCACCTCAGATTAATAATTCAGAAACCTTAGCTACCAAACTGAAGCTTAATAACAGTAAATGTATCTATATAATCTGCATGTACATCCCCCCAGGTAATAATATAGCCACACTAGAAAACACCCTCCACTGGATATCTAATCACTACCCTCAAGAAACCTTACTGCTCGGTGACTTTAATATAGATTGGAATACATGTTTCTCAGATTCTTCTACCTCTCATATTAACTTACATTCTTTCAAGCAAGTTATTAATACTCCAACTAGAATAAGTAAACCTAACCAGAAAGAAAGTATACTCGATTGGGTACTCATTAATAATCACCCTAGCCAGTATACATTTGGTACCCTCCCTGATAGTGTAAGTGATCACTACCTTACATATATAATCAAACATAAAGCAGGTAATCCAAAACAACCCCTACTTCGACATGTCAGAAATAAAAAAAACTTCGACCTAACCAAATTTCAACAAGAACTTCACTCTTGTAATTGGAATATACTAAAACATCTCCCCCTAGAAGAAGCAGTCTCCTACTTCAACAAAAAATTCATTGAGATCCTTGACTTTCATGCTCCCATCCGCTCTAAGAAAAGCAAGGCAAAAGCCACACCATGGTTCTTAAAAGAGACTAGGCTTAAAATTAAACTTAGAGACAATGCTTGGGCTTTATGGCAAACTACCAAACTCCCTCGGGATCAAACTGAATACAGGCAACTTAGGAATGCAACTAAAAAACTAATACTACTTGACAAAAAACAATACTACAGCAAATTACAAACTTCCAATCAACATAACCCTCAAAAGTTCTGGGCAGGGCTAAATAATCTTTTACACCCTGGCAAAACTACTACCCCTGTACCAGCCGCCCTCACCGACAAACCCCCAGAAGCAGTTTCAGACAGTTTTAATAATTTTTTTACCAAGACTATCCAAGCCCTAGCCAGTACGCTGCCCCTCAGCCCCCACAGCCCAGATAATTCCACCCCAAAACATTTACCACTATTTAGCTTCCAACCAATTGCAACATCACTTATCCGCACCTTACTTAGAAAACTTAAACCTACCACCCTCTCAGCTGACCAACTTCCAGCTGAATACCGACAAAATTCAGCTGATGCCATTGCCTATCCAGTCTCATTACTTATCAACCGCACCTTAAAAGAAGCTAAAAGTCCTAATACCTGGAATCATTCCTCTCCATAAAGGGGGTAGTTCTACTGAACTCTCTAACTACAGGCCCATAGCCATACTCTCTCCTCTAGCTAAAATAATGGAGAAATGTATTCAAAAACAATTCATGTACCACCTAATAAACAATCATCTCCTGGCAGATACACAGCATGGTTTCAGACCCCACCATAGTACCACTACAGCCCTCTTAGTCTTCTCAAATAGCATAAACTATTATCATAACAATAACCATATCTCTTCAGCTCTATTCCTGGACCTGTCCAAAGCTTTTGATATGGTGGATCATGAACTATTAATCCACACCCTACAATCACTCTGTCTAGATCTAAAAGCACTACAATGGTTTGTTTCGTACCTAAGTGGTAGACAACAGGCTGTAATTTGGCAAAATAAACTTTCCACTCTGTTACCTAATACCCTGGGTGTTCCACAAGGCTCTATATTAGGCCCACTACTATTCTCCATTTTTATCAACGATTTGCACACTGTCATACCTAAAGTTAACTGCATCCAATATGCAGATGACTCTACACTTATTTGCTCTGCTACATCCTCTTCAGAGTTACAGCTAATTACCCAGACTACCTTTAACACAATTGAAAACTGGGTCTCCAACCACCGCTTGATATTAAATCCCAAAAAGACTAAAATGCTAATATTCCTACCAACACAAAGGTCCTGCCCCATAAACATCACAATTAAATCTAAGGATGGCACAATCATCTCACCTGACCCATCTACTAAACTTCTAGGGGTCACTATTGGCAACAACTTAAAATTTGACCTACACATTAACCAATTGATCAAAACCATCAATAAAAAACTAGGATCCCTGTATAGAATAAAAAACTTTCTGACTCCCCCAGCAAAGGTAGCCATTGCTCGATCTCACCTTCTCTCTACTCTCCTATATGCATCTCCTCTTCTTCTAAACAACAACAAGACAATCCTAAATAAGATCACTACCTGTTATAATCACATAGCCAGCTTTGCCACTGGGCTCCCCTTTAGGACACATCACTACATCAACCTAACCCAGCTCGGTTGGCTCGAACTACCTAGTCTACCGCTCTACAACCAACTGATTTTGGCCCACAAAATCATATACAACCCTGAAGACACCCCTGCACTCAAAAACCTAGTCACCCTGTATCACAACTCACGACCACTGCGTTCCTCTAACAGAGTCCTCATCCAGACTTACAAAACTAATAACCTAGCCGGTGACTCTCTCCTTTCTAACTCTCTAGGTAGATCTTGGAACCATTTACCCCTTGAGATTACCTCACTTTCTTCTATAAATCATTTCAAAGCCAAGCTCAAACAATACCTGGGGTCAAAATGGACCTGCTACTGTACCAAACCTGGCTAATCCATGGACTATCCATAAGGATCACCCTTAGCAACTGCTACTTTTTCCAAACTCACTTGATGTTATCTTATGATTATTTTGTCACTACTCCTCATGATAACTCTTGACTCCTTGCTAAAAAAAAAAAAAAAAAAAAAAATTGTTTTGTTTTTTGTACATTGTCTTATTGTATATTGTCGTTTTCTTGTTTGTTATTGTTGGAGCTTTTCTCCCCGGGCCTCCGCTGAAAATGGACATATATCCAGTCGGACTATCCCGGTTAACAAATGTAAAATAAATAAATAAAAAGTAATTAAAGGACCATTTGACTTAAAGGTACAATCTCCAAAAAATTACTTACTTAATGAAAAACTGTCCAATCATATAAAATATTATTATTTACAATGAAATCTCTCCTAGAGAATTAAAATAAATACAATACATAAAAACATAATACATCAACAATGTTGCCTGACTAAAAATAGTTTATTCTTTTCAATAAAACAAATTAATATGTTTTTGTTGGCCAAATGCTTTAAGTTTAAGAAAACAAGGGAGTGATATAGCATCGTTTAGACCATGTGGTCAGGTGGCATTGGTCTTAATCTGCTACTCGGATTCGTTACACTCTACGCTAATTTTCCACTGTCACCTCCCCCTTAGATTGGCATCGAGAATGTCTATCACAAAAAAACTAAAGGAGTGATCATTATACGTTTGAATATGCTTCCATAAACTGTTTCTATTGTCCCGTCCCCCCTTTAAATAACCACACCACACACATAAAGACATCTGACGACCTTTATGAAACTGCATTATACAATGAACTATAGACACAAAAAACAACATTAATTATCTTCCTCAGCAACGATGATCTCCGGGCAGCATCACCACTCACCCTGGATGAACTTTACCTCAGGGCAGTGTACCAACTCACCCTGATACCTTCTCCACCGGGGCAGCGTACCTACTCACCCACATAAGGAGGCAGCGTAACTACTCACCTCACCACCATACCAAACCATAAACCAATAACCACCTTCTTTAGAGGGGGAACAGAAGAGGACAATCCTGTCCCTCTTCTCCGCCTCAAATTGCCCACACCTTCCATCCATATATAAAAGAGGAGGGTGGGAGGGCCACCAACTCACGCCAAATGTGCCTACTTCCTTTAATCCTTAACACTTAGTACTGTCAGAAGTCCCACCTACTCCTACCTCACTTCCTTTTACATCTCCCTCTCTCCTTAACACTTTCACCACCACAAACCCACTATCCTATCCAACTACAATCCTTACCTTACTTTCTACCTCTATACCCTCCCCACAACCCTTTACCCCCTTACTCGAGGGACCGGGACAACTTAGTTTGTCCCAAACTGCATTTGTCCCATCCCCCCTTTAAATAACCACACCACACACATAAAGACATTTGACGACCTTTAGTAAACTGTATTATACAATGAACTATATACACAAAAACCAACATTAATTATCTTCCTCAGCAACGATGATCTCCGGGCAGCGTCACCACTCACCCTGGATGAACTTTACCTCAGGGCAACATACCAACTCACTCTGATACCTTCTACACCAGGGCAGTGTACCTACTCACCCACATAAAGAGGCAGCGTACCTACTCACCTCACCAGCATACCAAACCATAAACCAATAACCACCTTCTTTAGAGGGGGAACAGAAGAGGACAATCCTGTCCCTCTTTTCCGCCACCAGCCTGATCCCACGCTGTTCCCCCTCCTTAACCCTAGCTTCAATCATATCCTCTAAAAAGAGTTTCAGATGCAAATTAAAAGATCCAGTCCCATGTCATTAAGGTGTACTCCATTCATTCGATACCAAGACTCCTCTCCATCCCCAAAATCTCTATGGTCAATAGTATGCATCCCCAAAACCCTTAATTGCCTAGCCAACCTTTGATTAACACACCTTCTGACCCTTTCAATCGCCTTATAACTATATGCAGCCCTCCAACACAAACGCGGAACCAACTCTGACCACACAATTTCCATACCTGGGTACAATGCCTGTAATCTCATCAAATCCCACAGCATAATGTCCACCAATTGTTTTTTAGAAACAATGCCCAAGTCATTGCCCCCTAAATGAATGACTAGTATACAAGGACAACCCACCTTCAGTTTAGCCCTCTCAAATTCATGTAACAACCTGTCCCACCTAAGACCCCTAACTCCATGCCAGGACACTGACCACCCTAAATGTACTAAACCCAAATTTACCCCATTGTCCCTAACTAAAGAACTCTTCTCTGCCCAGTGGATGAATGAATGCCCCAAGATGATAATGTGCTTCCCTAAAAGAAAAGAAGAAAAATTAATAATCAGACCACAACCTATCTAATATAACACAAAAATGCATTTGAAGACCACCTCCCCACTCTTTTAATCAAGTCAATAGAGCTACCCTTTATAGCTAAATCTGAAGCCCTACCTATCCTGAATGAGTGAGCTGCAAACCTCTCCACTGGAAATCCCAAACAACGTAAAACCTTCCTCACCAAAAGTATAAATCTACTACCTGACACCAACTTCACACCCACTGAACAAAAAATTAACTGATCCACACTCCCCTTCTGCCTCCTCATAAATTCTTTTGCCCACATTACTGGACAAATGCAAGGATTCTTGCCCATTTTAAGTACCACCACACATCCCCAACCCAACTGATCTATCTTATTCTTCCTTAATGCAATAGTAACCTCACCCTCCCCTATAATGACATCCTTCCAACATAACGAGCCTAACAACTCCAAAATACGAAAAGTGCCAAAATATAACCATGTACATAATGTACCCCACATAAAATAATTCATAGACCCCTTTTGCAACAAACCTAACCTTTTCAACAAAACTTTCAATATAACCCTCGTAAGAGGACATCAAATATCCTTACGTTCCACCACCATTCTCCCCCAATCCCTCAACATAAGCCCTAATGTCCAAGACTTAGTGAAATCCTGCAACCCCGCTACCTTAGCAAAAATGCTAATTGCAGCCAAATCCACCTTAACCGTCTGCAAAGCCTTGCCTAACCCCCAAGCACGAGCTACATATTGCAGTAGTAATTCCTCCAACCATACCCCTTCCTCCTGTGGCAGCTGCAAAATAAACTGATTAAAATCAGAAAGAGCCCTACCATATGCCTTCCTTGTAGAAGGGGCCCAGGAATGCCATACCAACCACCTGGCTACATCGACCAAGATTCCTCACCTCCTCTGGCAGGATTTCCGGCACCTCCTCTGCCCATGGAACCAACCCTCGAAACCTGCAAAACTGAAATCGGGACAAGCTATCAGCAATCTCATTCCTTACGTCAGGCACATGCACTCCTGTAAAAGAAAAAATTATTAAAAGGCTCTGCAAATCCAATTTACGTAATACCAACAATAACAAGCCCAACTTAGCTGTCTTCTTTTACAATACCCTCACTATAACCATATTGTCAGAGTGAAAAACTACATGTTTGCCCCTCAATTGCTTCTTCCACACCACCGAAGCTGCCCATATAGGCATCAACTTCAGAAAGGCCACATCCCACTTCCATACTTCCTCCCAATCCCGAGGTCATTCAGCCACAAACCAATGACCCCTGGAATAGGCCCCCATGCCAACACCCCCAGCTGCGTCTGTAAACAACTGAAGTTCCTCCTGCCCCACCCAGTCTGACTGCTAAAAAGATATCCCATTAAATTGTTGCAAAAACCCATTCCACAACCCCAAGTCTTCCCACACCAGCTAGGTTACCCTAACCCAATGGTGTTTGCTCTTAACCCCTTTCAGCAAATACGCCAGTGACCTACAAAAAGCTCATCCTAGGTGCACCACTCAACAGGCAAAATTCAAAAGCCCAAGCAACTCCATAGCTGAATGAATCCGAATCTTATCCTTACCCAACACCGAACATATCACCGACCTAAGCCTCTCTATTTTATTCTCTGGTAAACAAAACAGTCCCCGCTACGCATCAACTGTTAATCCCAGAAATTCTAATGCCCTTGCCAGACCCTCCATCTTATGCTGAGCCAATGGTACCCCTAACTCTTCACACATAATCGTAAACTCCCACAAACCCTCCTGTGCTCCTACCCTTCCTTCGCCCACCAACAAAAAAATCATCTAAATAATGCACTGCCTTTTGAGTCCCCACTTTCTGCTGCCAAATCCAATGCAATACTGTACTGAATTTCTCAAAAGTTGCACATGCCACTGAACAACGCATAGGCATAGCTTTATCAAAGTAGTAATTATCTCCAACCTGCATTCCCAGTAGTGGCCAATCTTCACTCCTAATAGGCAACAATTAAAAAGCCGACTCAATGTCTACCTTAACCATCCAAGGTTCCCTGAATTCCCTAATCACTTTCACTGCATCATCTAAGGAAGCATAACCTAACCTCCTCTTCTGCAATAAAATCATTTACTGAATTCCCTTCCAGATAAGACAAGTGATATATCACTCTGAATTCCCCTTCTCACTTCTTCAGCACCAACCCCAAAGGTGACACCCTGTAAGCACTAAAAGGCAGACTGTCAAAATGACCCAATAACCACCCTGCCCTACAGTCTTTCTCCAGTAAAGCCTCCCAGATGTTATCTTTACCATGAACAGATTGTAAATTCTTGCAACCCCCCACCCCTTCCCACGGTGGACTTAATAGGAAACCCTCCTTGAAATCCCTGTATTATCTCTTCTTTGATGGCCACACCAGGAAACCGATGAAGCATACCCCGGAGAACCTCCACCTTAATAGGGAACGATGCCCCTCCCTCTATTGCTTCTAAAGAATCCGAGTCCAAATCCCCAGGACCCATGAAAATTACCCCTCCCCCGGGCCGGCTGAAAGCCTTGCCCACCAAATCCACCCTCGCAACCCATAACATTAGAATTCCAGGACAAATCCTGCTGACATCCAGTGGCCAAATGACCCCCTCCACCTCTCAAACTAACATGGGCAAATTTGCACCCCACCCATGAACAGGAGCCACTATTAAATGACCAACACACACCCGCTGTTTCCGGTCCACTCAACCTTCTGTTAAAGCCCCCATAACTATCCATCATTGTAGCCAATGATAGATCTGGATGACGCACCTCCCAATGAAGTGACTGGTCCACAGCCTTCCATTTGTGGAAACGCTGATCATACCAGAGCCACCCGTTACCTGGCCTTAACTGTTGTGCCTCATGAATGGTAAGGAAATAGCCTAGCAGTGGCAGGGCCAAAGACCCATCCTTCTCCAGCTGCACTGCCATAAGATAAATAAAGCCAACCACCCAATTATCCCATGTCCTAGGGCGAAGCTTACCTACCCTCTGCCTTCCCAGTGCTGCTAAGGCCACTAGCAAGTCCTTACCGTTAGAGGACTCTGCTTCCACTAGCCATTGGACCCCTTCCGCATCGATCAGCTCAAACAAATCCACATACTCCCCTTTCCAAATTTTTTCCTTAACTGAACCCGGAATTTGCAGAGTCAGGAAAACTGCTCCTGTCCCCTGCCCCAAAGATTGGGTAGCCAACCAGTCCCCTGGCCACAGCCCAAAATCAGAGCCTACCTCCAAGCCCAACACCAAACTGTCCTCGGAACCCACCACCCCCCCTGTCGCATCTCTAACCGGGTACCTGGCACCCTGTGCTAGTTGCCTCTGTGCCTCTTCTATCCCTTGCACACCGCCCCCCAGATCCCCAACTGACAAGTTGTCACCCCCCCACAATCCTCAACCTCTAGTTCCCCCGACAATGCTGCCATAATAAAATCATTACCTGCACCTTCGTCTTGCGATGTGATGGGAACCGGTGTCTCCACTGCTATCACCTGCTGTGATGCCTGTTGCTTTTTCCCCCCAGCTGGGGTTCTCACCGCTGTGTGTCGCCTCTTCCGACCTGGGGTCGGTTCAGGTTCCTGTACCACCTCTGATGTTGCCGCCTCCTGGAACAGCTTCTCCGCTTGGGCCACAATTGCTTGCCACCTCTGCCTTAGCTCTGGTAATTTGGACATCTGTAAAAGAGAAACAAAATATTAAAACTATTCTATAAGCCTGACTGCCCTCCCCCCAGCCCCTAGTATTGCCTTGCCCCCGCACCTTAACTTACCCCTGCCTGCCCACACTTCACCTTTCAACCACCCTGTCAGCCACACCTCATACCATTTGCACCCCTTCCTAACCCTAAAATATCCCCTATTAATATCCCTCCCCATGTGTATCTATGAAGAAAAAAAAAAAAATAATTAATCCTAACTATATCCCTATCTACCAGCCACCCAATCCCATTACCATTCACACAATCAAGCCTAAAAATACTTACCTTCCCTCCCAGCACAATCCTCCATAGTGGTAACAGCTAAGCAACGCATTGAGCATGCGCAAACCGGCGCTCGGACCTAACGGCCAAATGAATGGCAGAAGCAACCCACTAAACCACCAGGGAGTACAGAGAAGACACTCCACCACCACCACCACTGAAATCCGAGACAGAGGGACACCTGATCGACCGCAACGCCATCCTGAAGCCGGAAGGACCGGAGAAGGCGGACTGACACCCACAAACCCACCAGGGAGCACAAACAGCAATCCACCACTACCACCAATGATTATGAAGCACGATGGACTCCCAAACACCTGCCACAACCATTGGGATAGAGTATACAGACACAGCAGCCCACGAACCCACCAGGGAGAAGATATTCCACCACCACCACCGAATCCCAGGATGGAGGGACACCCAAATGACCGTGACGCCATCTTGAAGAGAAACTGGAGAAGACAGATGGACACCCATGAACCCCCCCCCAGGGAGCACGAACAGAAACCTGCCACTACCACCAATGCAGATGAAGCCAGATGCAACGATGGACCCCTGGGGAGATGATCTGTCACTATACCCCAATGCTACCGCCTACCACGACCATCAGGAGAACCATCTTCCCCAGAAACGGACACAGCCAGCCCACGAACCCACCAGAGATCACGAGGGGTGATCCACCAATACCCCCAACCTAAATGGGACCAGATTACACCTATGGACCCCCCCTTAGCCTACCATGACCACCGGGAGAACACCTTCCTTTTTTTTTTTTTTAATTACCCCGACCTCATGGCACCAATGGCATACTACCCGATGGAGCTAAAGACAGGCCCAGCCTCCCCCCACGGATGTCACTCAACCACATGACCCCACGGAAAAAGGCCCAATGAATCCCCCGGAGACCCGTGGATGACAGGGAGCAAAGAAAACCTCAACACACAGGTAAGCCTAGCACTACTTTTGACCACCTCCAACCATTCACCCATGCACACACACACACACCCACACACACAGTATTCTATCACCCTTTTCTACCAGTAAGCACAAACTATATTCCCAGACTCCAGCCCCCACCTTAAATTAACCTCTAGAAAACACTACAGGGGGACTGACTCAGACAACCTAACCCCTTCTCTCCCCACCATCCAAGGCCTACCTTCATCCACGATACCTACAGGTCATCTGGACATAAGCTAGTTGTTATTCCAGCAACTCACGCCAAATGTGCCTGCTTCCTTTAATCCCTAACACTTAGTACTGTCAGAAGGTCCACCTACTCCTACCTCACTTCCTTTTACATCTCCCTCTCTCCTTAACCCTTTCACCACCACAAATCCACTATCCTATCCAATTACAATCCTTACCTTACTTTCTAACTCTATACGCTCCCCACACCCCATTACCCCCTTAATTGAGGGACCGGGACAACTTAGTTTGTCACAAACTGCATTTGTCCTGTTTTTAATATCCCTAAGAGGCTCATAAATTCTTCTTTTCAGTGATCTCTACATTTTACCAATATAAAAACAAGAACACTTGGAACATAATGGAATATAGACCACACTTTCAGTTTTGCAATTACATTTTTTAGGGAAAAAAACTCTCCCAAACCCTGGAACAATAACATGGTCTCCTTTCTTCATATAGGTTCATAGGCAGGAACTAGGCTATCGGCCCAAGGGCCTATGTAAGCCTAGCCAGCAAGGTACCATAGCTTATGCCACCCAAGAAAGTTATTTTCCTGTGCCACTGTCCAGCAGAGACACAGAAGTGATCCCCGGCGTGTATTTCCTATTTCCCATCCACTCATTAAGATTTTTCTTGAAAAGTGCTAATGAAGAACTTTGCTTGACATAGATAGATAGCTTGGTCCAGAGTATAGGAAGTCTCTGGGACAGGAATCTATCCCTCCAGCATGTCCTGTTTATTGTGGTGACAAGGTTTAGGTCCCTAGAGCATGTAGCTTGGAGGGATTGGGATTTCTTTAGGTGTAGCATGTCCAACAGCTCTGGGTTTGGCATAGTTTTATATGTTAGGCAGAGATCACCTCGGAGTAGGTGATATGCTATGGAGTAAAGCTGGAGTTTTTTGAGGCGGTCAGTGTAGGAAATTTGTTTGAGGCCAGTAATCCCCTTTGTGAGGTACTTCTTTGGCCTTTCCAGCTGCAGCAGATGTCTTGTGAGGTACATTCCAAAAGGGGCATTGCACTCTATAATGGGTCTAATGAGTGACGAGTAGAGGGGAACAATGGCCTCTTTTTTCCTGGATGAGAACCCTTTTATGATGAGCTGTGCCATGTAGAAGGACTTCCTGACTACTGTGGTGATGTGACTATCAAAGGAGAGACTACTGTCCACCTGGGTCCCAAGGTCTCTTATCACACATTTGTTGTTAAGTAGATTGCTGCCTATGTGGTAGTTCATGGGTACAGAGTTTTTACCAAAGGGGATGACACTGCACTTTTTGGCATTGAACTTGAGGCCATGGCTCTGACAGCAGGCATCTGTCTCAGTGAGGCCATTCTGTAGGATGTCCACATCATTTGGGGACTTGACTATGGCTCCTAGTTTGCAGTCATCTGCGAACTTCATCAGCCAGAGGCCTTCTGTGTTAGCCTGTACTTCAGAGAAGTAGATACCAAACAGGAGAGGTCCCAGGATGGAACTCTGTGGCACTCCACTTGTCACTGCCTTGAGGTCAGATTTGGAGTCTGCAACTTTTACAGTGTGGGTTCTGTTAGTGAGCCAGTTGGCAACCCATCTTGTGATGTAGGGATTTATACCTAGCTTAGTGAGTTTAGCTATAATTCCAGAATGGGGGATGGTGTCGAAAGCCTTGGCAAGGGCAAGATAGGCTGTCTGAACCACCTTACCCTCATCCACAGCTTTGGTGACAATATGCACAGCTCTTACATTTAAACATAAGGTGAGTTCACTTTGTACCATTTTTCTGAAAATATTCTCTCCCAAATAATTATTCATATTCAAATCCTTCGTAAAGATCACTAGTGGGTGTGCTCCTAATGTCTCCATATTCAAACCGCCAATTGTGTGCATGTTCCAGTTATGTCCAAGGATATCTTGAATTTCCCTAGCCTCATCATTGTACTTGAGAATACACCTTTTATTAAATTTAGTGTTCTCTGTTAAATTTCTGTTTTATGTGACACCTAGCAATGGTTCATTGTAGTGGTTTAATTTCTTTTGTTTTACCTTATGATTTATAGCTTGCAAAAATTGTGAAGGATACCCCCTATTTGTTAACATATCAAGGTGGATTTTGCCTTCATTTAAGAAGGTTTCAGTCCCAGAAATCATTCTAGCTAGTCAAACCAGTTGACCTTTGACCAGTGCTTTCTTCTGGTGCAGAGAGTGCCAACTATCAAAGTGAAGTAAAGAGTTAGAATACATTGGCTTTCTACACAAAGAAGAAAACCAGGAGTTAATGTGATCAATTCTTAGTTACATATCTAGGTAATTAATAACTTCAAAGAATCTGGTCATAGTAAAGCTTATGAAATGAGTACTATTGTTAATAAATGTAAAAAAAAATGTCTAATGTAGCCTCCATGTCTTTCCAGAAAAATAACTCTATCACCAAGGTATCACCCATACAAACTCCAGCAATTGCCAAATGATGACTAGTACAGATATCTATGTTCCCAGTAAGATAAAACTATGTTTGCCAAAACGGAGGTACTGCTGGCCCCATTGCTACATCATCAGCGTCCTTGTAAATACTCCCTTTAAACCAAATAAAATTGTATTTTAATACTAGTTCCATAATAGAGGTCACAGCCTTAACTGTCTTATCATCTAGTTCATTATTCTGACATAAATATATATAAAGCCAGTCTATACCTGTATCATGGGGTATGACTGATTCAGCAGAAGAAGGACATCCTCCACAGCTTGAACAAGCAAGTTAGATACCTTGTAAAGTCCTCTAAAGCCAATTACAAAGCTAAACTAGCATACCTGGCTAAGGATAAGCACCAGGCATTGTTTAGCTACATCAGAAATCTAAAAGGGAAGGCCTAGTTTTGTACTAAACTAGTAGTGGACAGTACCACTCATACTGACCCTGAGGACATTGTCAACCTGCTAGTAGACAGATTTGGTGCAAACTTCCACCTCCCTGTCCCCACCAACTAGACATACCCTAAAGCATACATGTCACTAGTCCTCTACCTAGCAACTCCAAAGAGCAGGTCATAACCACACTCTTCATGGCCAAAAACACAGGCTCTATGGGACTGGATAACATCCCAGGTTGCCTACTAAATGGTCTAAAACAGGACCTAGCAGAACCACTTGGCATTCTCTTCAACCACAGTCTAAGTACTGGCTTTGTCCCAGCAAAGTGGAAAACAATAATTCCCTTGCACAGAGGGGGTCCATCAACTGACTCTGGGAACTTTAGAGCCATAAGCCTAACCAGCCTTATCTGCAAGGCCATAGAGAGAATCATTATGGACCTTATCAACCAAGACATAGGTGATCTTAAAACTATTGACCAACCTAATTTCGCTTTGTTAAGCATAGCTCATGCTTATTAAACCTGGTGGACTTCTTTGAGAATGTCACCAAAGCCTTGGATGAAGGCAAAACAGAATGTACAGCCTATGTTAACTTAGTTAGGGCTTTTGACACAATCCTTCACTCAGGCATCATTGAGAAACTCACCCAGCTGGGAATTAACCCATATGTCACTAGATGATTCCACAAATCTATCCCATTCTCAAACATCATCCAATATGCAGATGATTCAACTATCATCTGTTCTGCCACTTCTATCGCTATACTTCAAAAACTAACTCAAGATGCCTTCTCTACCACAGAGCAATGGATGTTAAGTAACCATCTAGCTCTTAATGCTTCCAAGACCAAACTAATGATATTTACTCCTTCTAAACTTACTCCTTTTGATATGAACACATTCTCAATCACTAGTCAAAATAACTCACCTCTAGAAATAGTGTCAGAGACTAAGGTACTTGGGGTCCAAATTGATAACCAACTTAAATTTAACTCTCACCTACAACTAAATATCAAAAAAAACCATCAGAAACTAGGCATGCTTTACAGGCAGAATCCCTACCTCACACCTGCCACTAAAATTACTCTCTCCACTTGCTTCCTTATCCCCTCCCTTCTCTATGGTGCCCCACTCCTAACAAATCTTCAGTCCTCTTTAAAAAAACAGCTCTCCTGTTGCTACAACAAAATCGCAAAATTTGCCACCAGCCATAGGTCCTCCACCCATCATTGTTCCTCCCTCCAGAAACTACAATGGCTAGAACTTCCCAATCAACTAACTTACATTCAACTAACTCTAGCCCATAAGCTTATTCTCAACCCCTCCCTCTGTCCATCCCTTTCATCTGCCTTTAAAATGCACCTACCCAACAGAGTATTAAGGTCAAACAATCAAAACCTACTAGAAGTGCATAAACCTACTCACCCCCCAGGCAGAAACCTTCTATCCTTCAGCCTAGCTCGCCATTGGAACTCCCCACCACCTTCCATCCGCACCACCTCCAACCACTCTACTTTCAAAAAATCTCTTCATTCACATCTAGCATCACAGTGGGAATGCTCTTGCTCCCACCCTACATAACTAACTCTGTCCTCTCACCTCCCCTTCTCCTTCCTGCTAACTTCCCTACTATACCTTAGAATTGCATAAAATCTACTAGACAGGCCCTTAAGTCTACTTCCCCCACTATGCAATGTCCTTTAGCATCACATTGTACAATTCCTTAGTTAGTATGATTCCTCTCAAAGCTGTATTCATTGCTATATCTGTTGTACTATTGTTGTATATTCTTTTCAATCTGTATTAATTGTTATTTTTTGCGCATAATTTTTTTGTTACATGTATCTTTTTTGCTTTTTGGAGCTTTTCTCCCCAGGACTCCATTGAAAACGGGTTCTTTATGGCCCAATGGACTATCCTGGTAAACCAACTGCAATAAATAAATAAATAAATAATGAGTAGCCAATGGTCTCAATGACAGAATGCATATACAGTCAAAGTTGACGATTCCACCTATACCAGCAGACCAGTTACCACTGGTGTACCTCAAGGATCTGTGCTGGGCTCTCTACTGTTTGGAATCTATTTCTCAGAAGTCCAGGTAAAAATAGATGGCCTGTGGCTTACCAAATTCATTGATGACTGCAAACTTATGCAATTATTGAGTTCCCCAATGATGATGTCCTTATACAAAAAGGGCTTACACAGACAAATGATTGGTGCCAAGCCACAGACTTAAGCTAAGTTCAAAAAATGCGTCATCATCCCTTTCAGCAAAGGGGGAAGTCCATGCAAATTACAGCATTAACAGTACCCTCCTTAATTCAAACCCTGTGGTGAGAGATTTGGGAACACAGATGACAGCAACGTTAACTTTGATCACCATGTGTCCACAGTGGTAAGGAAGGCCTTCTGTGTTGCACATCTCATAAGTAAGGGCATCAGATCCAGAGCTAAGGATATTATAACTCCCCTGTACTCATCCCTCATCAGACCACTAATAGAGTATAATACTCCCTTCTATATATACTTCACCAGACACCTGCAGCAGCTGGAGTGACCTCAGTGATTTCGCAAGAAGAAAACTCAGGGCCTTCAACCATGACCTACATGGACAGACTGAAGAATCTGTCACTGTACTCTGTATTTTATAGGCTGCTGAGAGGCAACTTGTGCCTGACCTACAGAGCAGTCTTGGACCCTGCCCTAAAGAAAATGTTGTAATCCAGAAGTCAAATGGGACAAGATTCACTCACTCTAGGGATCTTAACCTAGCCTACAACATTAACAGGACATGCTGGAAAGACAGATATGTCTCGCAGAGATTGCCACCGCTCTGGATCAAACTCCTAATTCACGTAAAACAGAGCTCTCAATGATCCTATTTAAGTGTAACTTAGACAACTGGATGGGAGACCATAAATTTACCCTGGGGGTGTCATCGATAGCACTCTAGAATAAGGACAGTCAGTGCTGATCATGCACTCACTCTGCAAATATAGACCATATGACTTGGTCAATAAGGGTGTGACACCCGTGCACTGGCCCAGCAGTCAAGGAGCCTCAATCCTCACCACTAACAGCAGTGAGAGACATCCACATTGAGAAGGATAAAAAAATAAATACACAGTAAAGTACAATTTCCCTTAAGAGCACACAGAGATCACAGTCAGTCTGGGGCTGGTTTCTCCTTTTCTAACCAGATCCCCAATAAGACTCATCACTGGCACAGCTATAGAGTGGGGTCCTTTAGCCAGGGTCCCAAACCAAGTCTTCCTAGCACTCTCTCTGTCCAACCAGTGCTTTATGTCCCTGTCCAAGTAGCTGACACAAACACATACACACACACACACACACACACACACACACACACACATACACACACACATGCACACACATACACACACACACACACACACACACACACACACACACACACACACACACACACACACACACACACACACACACTTTGAGATATGATTTATATACAACCACACAGAGACTCCTGGGGAAGGCTGGCACAGGTTCACCAGCTTTGCCCCTTCTGTCCAGGCTATAAGGTAGTAATCACTGCCACCAGGACCATTACTTATTGGCTACTAAAAAGGCCCTTACCAAAGGGTGTCCAATTATTACTGTGAAATATTATTATCCAAATGGTAAGCATGACTGAGCAGCAAGGCTTATTTGGAATGGCTCTGTACAGTATCACTATATACATACAATGTACTCTAGAACTTAAATTATCTCCACACAAAACAGCCACAGTTGAAAGGTTAAAAAATATTTAATAATAAATAATAAAACACAAGACAATACTTCTTACTACACAGTGCTAGTCAAGAGTTCAGCGATCACAGGAAAATGCTTAAAATAATACTGTAGAATAGTCTGACAAATATAGAAAACAGCTAGACTAAGCTTACTATTTTCTATCTATCTCTTGGAGAGACAGTAAAGTCTAAGATCCAGCTTACATACAGACAGAGCAAAGCAAGTGCTGGTGAGTGGTCAGATCTGAAGACAAATGCAAAATGCTCTCCTTCTGTCTCTGAGAAAGTCCTTTAAATTGATAATACATCTTGCTGACTCATTTTATATTACATCATTCTTAACGATTCTCTGGTTTCCCAGGCTAACAGAAACTCTACATTAACATTTATTGGTAAGCTTGCACTTGGTCAGGAAACTACAGTAATTAAAGACATTATATATGTAAAATCTAGCAATTAACTCTTGTCTCAAAACAATAGCAAGAATCTGCTTGTTCAGATACCACGGCTCCGAGCCCTGAGATCAAAGCAGTCATGAAATACTTCACTTATCAGCTTTCTTCCAGAACTGTGCACTGTTGTTACATTTGTGCAGTTTCACAGCCAATACAGTCTTTTCACATTTAAAAGAACAAGCCTGTGGCTTATATTATTTACAAATGACAGACTTATCTACAAAATTCTATCTAGCTAGGCTGGCAGCCTTCACATATCTTCACAAAGGGAACAATGGTACAACATGGCTAGGCTTATAAAGGTCCTAGGGCCAATAGCATAGAAACCTCCTATGAACCTATGACTGAAAACAACTGTTTAATGTCATTTGTAACCAAAATTAAATTCTCATTATAAGTATCATTGTGAATCTTACTTACAAAATCCCACAAATCGTTATAGATATGAGATTATTTGTGTACATTTTTTATTTCAAATCAATAAACCTAGCCATGGCATCAGTCTTAGACCCTTTTGTATCCACAGTTGATCATAGTGGTGGCTCTGTGAAGCTGACATGTATTTTAGGTTTTCTGATTATTGTTGGAATCCTTGGAAATTAATTCTTCATATAATTGAATTCATCAAGTGTAATCCCCTCAGCTAATAACAAGTCGTACAGAGTCACAGCAATTTTCCCATACGAAACATTTAACTCGTTTCTCAACCTCTCCTCATACTGTTCAGATTCAACCATAGTCTCCATCCTGTTATTGTAATGAGTACAGTCTATAACCACCATCCCCCCACCCTTGTTGGGTTTCATGCATCTAATTGATCAGTTGGCACTGATCTCTCTAAGTAATACTTTTTGTCTTTCTTCAAGGTTATCAACAACTGGTCTACTGTTGCCTTTGAATACTTTCTTAAGCCATGTTCACACATTTTCTCAAACGGTAAGATAGTAGGCTGTAGGAGGGGTTACAACACTAGTTTTTTTACATATATTGATACTTTCAATGTTCTGATTAGCATTGTCAAAAAACACAGTTAAATTAAGTTAAATTGACAATTGTCTTGGCTAGATTACCTTTGTCTAAGTGGAATGTACATTAAACCCTTTTCAAAAAGGGAAGCATGCCCTCTGGTAATTTCAAAAGAGCTGTAATTATACATTTTAAAATCATTGTTTTTAGTAACTAATGATCAAAGGTCCATTGGAAGTAGTTAATTCCTCACTCGCCCACTCCTCCTCTGTAGTGTGGGTGAATTCCTGAATGTCATTTTCTGATAAAATTGTCCCTGGCACGCCCCCTGACATGCTGACATGCATCTTGTTTCTGCATAAGAAATATGTGTCCACTACACTGGATGGTGAAATAAGAATATGATGTTTAAAGTAATAAAAACTTTCTTGTGATATTTAATTGTATGCTGTTGCCTGTTAAACAGGAGCTAGTTGTACATGCTGCACTGACTTGTTTAATACCACTGAATTTTATTTTGCAGTTTAACTCTGCAAAGTGTCCCTACATTGATGTAACTTTTCCCTGTACCTTAACATGGCTCTCTATTGTAATTATGAGACCTGTAATTGTGAGTATTAGAATTAAAAAAAACTAAAGGAGAATAGCAAATTTTGATAACTGGTCTTTTCCTTTTTTATTATTTTCTTTTGAATGGGGTTGCCCCTGTGCCACTAATTTGGGGGCTATTCTCCTCCACACCCCTACTAGTTATATATACCAAGTCCAAGATCTCCAAACCTCAGAAAAAAGGGAATAGCAATCTCAAAGTTAGTATATGTAAGAAACAATTATTCACACATTCAGTCTTACTATTCTGGGACTTGTACTTACGTCTCAGAATTTAAAACTGTTGTCCCTTATTATTTTGAAATTAAACCTATGTATGTCATTTACTAATTTTCATGTTTTCTGATATAAGTGACAAAATGATATGGGTTAGTTCTGGCTGAGTTGAAAGAATCCTAATGGAACAGGATGTCTAAGATTTTTTTTTCTTATTTTACAGTTTGAACAAAAGTTTGCTCTGTGTGATGGGCATCACATGGCTGAGCATAAGCAGCTTGTGTGAAATGTTTATTTGGAAATAAATCATTTACATTTAGTGTGGTTGCAACAAAGGGGACTCTCCCTAAAGGCAAAACAGCTACACACCTGGTTACACCAAGTCAGAAGATAGGGGTTTTGCACCACATAAATAGATGCTTCCAGAATTTGTACAGCTCACTCAACTCATTACATCCGATGTGACGCCTCCAGGTGCATCTGCAGTTAACACCTACTGACGCCTCTAGGTGTCAAATATTGTTTCATTATATTTGCATCAATAATTTCAAAATAATGCTATGTACGAGGTTTTAAAATATTTCAGCTTAAAGCTTACACAATAGGAAACTCAACTGCTTTAATATTTGACCGCTGTCTAGTGCATGTAAATAGATATTAACTGTTGTTTTTATTATATTAATTTATATAGATATAATTTTCAATTTTTTCTAAATATCTCAACAACCAAGTAACACAGACAAAACTCCTTAGCCTCATATGAAAGTTCTCAGTTAGGTGAATAAAATGCTGCTGATGGTATATGTATAACATGAGTGCCTGCTGAGATATTGTAAGTTGTTTACAAAATATTATAAATGTAATAGTCACTGTGTTTATGGTGACTTATACAATTCAATTTAAGACCTAGAACCTAAAGAATACTACCACTATAAAAATGGTTTGTGCAGAAGTGTTTGCCATTTAAACTTTTTCATAACCCTTATGGTTCCAGAGATACAAACATTTGTTTGAAATATGAGGACATAAATTGATTCTGTCAAAAGGCTTAGACTCTGCCCATTGGAAGTTACAGTGCAAACTTACTGAGCTCCATTGGAGTTAATGAGTTAAAGATTTGGTCTTAACATAAATTTCTAAAGGTGTCACCCTCAACTACCTAGATCCCAATGCGAGTAGTGACTTTTTCACCTGCACTGAAAAAATATCTGTCGTTAAAATTACTTTTCTTATTTACTTATTTAGTCCTAGTCTATGCAAAAACCAAGTTATAAAATGTTTTAAATAAAAATGTAATGTTTGCTGTATCAGAAAATGTACTTTTCAATATCAATTTACACAATATTAATGGTAATTGTTTAAATAAATCATACTATAAGTGGAGTGACACACAGAAGGAGAAGTTAGCATTGCTGCCTCCCAGAGCTTGGTTCTTTATTTGCCAAGTAAGTTTCTATGGCCGTCCTGTGATAACATGAGGTTTTGCTTGGCTATCATATTTTTCCTACATCAAAAAGACATATTACAGGTCAACTGGTAATGCCTTAGTCTGTCTATCAGTGTGCGTGTGTGTGTGTGTGTGTGTGTGTGTGTGTGTGTGTGTGTGTGTGTGTGTGTGTGTGTGTGTGTGTGTTTGTGTATGCGTGTGTACGTGTGTGCATGTGTGTGCATTTATGCATGTGTTTACGTGTGTATGGGTGTTGGTGTATGTTTTTTATGATAGACTGGTATTCTAGGATACTCTGTGACTCCCACTTGACTCTAAAGAGCATAAAGCCGATATTCAAAAATAAATGAATAAATGAATGAACACTGAACTCCCAGTCTTCTTAAATATTAGAAAAGTTCAAGCAATTAAAATACAATATAATTATTATTTACACATTAAAATTGTTGTAGGATTATCCTTTGGCTAAAGGTATATCCTCAACAAAAATTCTGAAATTAATGCAAAACAATGTTTAATCAGGGAAAATGATACTTACTGTATGTGGCAGCAATGTGGGTATGTTGTCAGGAGTACATGAATATGCATATTTTGTTATTAACTACAGAGCAGTATTAGGCAATTATAAGATAAAATATTTGAAAAGGTATACCCTGTTATATAATTTTGAAACAATTTTGACTGTTCAGTTCTCTAAAAAAATATTGCTTTGATGTAAAAATGAACTGAATCAATAGCCTTGTAAATGACAATATTAAAAATAAGCTGAGTACTTATTAGTCCCTGTTTAAGTGCAAATGTTGATGGCATTCGAATTAAGTTAATCTTCGCCATGAAAATTATGCAGAAAATTTCATGAACCATGCATTTAAAGAAAAGTTTTTTTCTTTGTAGATGATGATTATGGTAGCGGTGATCACACTGTCAAATAATTCAGAAACACAGGATGTTGTGGAACAATTAAGAAATACCACTGTTTTTGGCTCTACCTTCCTGCTGAAAATTTGGTTTGTCATCCGTCAAAGCAACTGAGAAATAATATAATTTAATCTGTAAATGACTTGTATTGCTGACTTACTCTATTTGGACACCTTTCTCTTCTCAGTACAATAAGCTGAGAAATATTCTTTGACATTATTTTTACGCCATTATGTGTCACAGAAGAACCGACATTGCTTGGATCTTTAGAACATAAATATGGATACATTCTGCTGTCTTCCACTACCGCTCCTCAAAGACATGAGCAGGAAGAATTAATTTACACAATCTAAAAATGTCAGAAACCCTCCTGAGATTTATACTAAACTGCACAGTCATATACTAACAGTATGCTATCCATCTCTTAGGTACAGCTGTGGAATTTGTCACTACTTTGTTGCAGTTAAATTATGGCCTGTCTATAACCTCATTATACTGGTGGCTTAACCAGCCTTTGACAATCACCAAGGCAACCAGCTGCATTTCACATGAAAGTCTTCCCTCAATCAGCATGTTAGCAGTACTGCAAGAGAAGAACAAAGAACTTTTAATGTTGTCTATATTAACATCTGTCATATTCCAGATAGGCAGTTCTCCTTTCATTCTTTTAAACAAGACGTGAAGGTATTTTTGGAGATTTTAAATAAAGTAACAAGAAGGCAGCTATAAAGAATGAATTGATTTAAATGATGTACATTTTTTCTCTTCCAGAAATGAATGAAAAAAGCAAATATAACTACTTGCAAACTTGCTTTCTATAATATTGCTGCAAGTGATAGAGGCTGTCACTTTCTAAGACCATTGCCTCACATATTTGCTTTACATGAGATTTGTTTATTTAGCACTGTGCTGCAAAAAAATGCATAATATCTTAGTTGGGTTCTGTTTTGATATCATACTGCAAGTGGGAAGGGTAATGCCTAAATGTGGCATAAATGGGGACAAATACCTGTAGGTGATAGATTTAATTTTAGTTTTTCTTCTCGTTGACTGCAATGCATTTTCTCCCCTCCTGTCTTTCGACTTCAGATATGTATCACAAAGATAATTGCTACCAGCTTCATAAATATGAAACAGATATCTGTCAGGTGTGAATCTCTGTCCTCACTCACATGTTTCAGTAGTGAGATGTCCACTAGAGTACAAGATTGAATGCTTGAACTATGACCAGTACTGGACGGCCCAGCTATAAAAGCAGAGGAATCTCTCTCTTTGGTTCCTCTTGACTGTAGAAAATAAATAGTCAATCAGTCACTTTCCTATCTAATTTGGATAAGTGTTATAAATGATGTCTCTTGAGAAAGTCACCAACAAATGTTCTTGGGGAAATCAGAGCCTTTCTAAATATATTTAGATCTAATACCATTTTATATAGGCGAAGTGCATCATATGCTACCAACCAATGTATTTCTCTTTAACAATGAGGGTTAAGAATTCATTAGTGCATATTTGTCTTAATACCACAAGATATTTATTTTGTTCCTTCTCAGTCAATCTTAGTTGTTATGTCATTTGAAGAGCAAACCTGTAAAGGGGCATTAAAGAGGCCAAGTGGGAATATGGAAAGACATTACAAAGTCAGTTTGCAGACATGAGGGACACCAGGAGTCTCTGGAAAGAAATACAACAGATTACTGACTATAAAACCAGGTCAGCTCAGTGTGAAGACAGTATTGAACTCCTGCACAGGTTCAACTTCTTCTATGGCAGATTTGAAGAGAAGAACAACGTGGCTGCTACAAGGCTACCTATCGACCAGGCCGACGGGGTACTCAGCCTTAATTCCAATAAAGTGAGATCTCACCTTAGGAAAGTGAACCCCAGGAAGGCTGCTGGTCCTGATAAAATACTGCACAAAGTACCTAAAGGCTGTGCAGACCAACTATGCTCAGTTCTAACTGATATTTTCAATACCTCCCTTATTCTTGGTAAAATTCCTTCTTGCTTCAAGGTGATGAATATTATCCCTCTCCCAAAAAAGCTAATCCAGCCTGCTTGAATGACTGCAGAATGGTTGCTCTAACTTCAAATGTCATGAAATGCTTTGAGTGACTAGTTAAAATGCATCTGTCGGCTAACCGTCCATCCACCTTTGACCCTCTACAGTTCGCTTATCGGGCTAACAGATCCATTGCAGATGCTATTTCAATGAAACTCCATCTCTCACTTGATCAACTGGAGAGAAGAAGCAGATATGTCAAGCTGTTTATTGACTTCAGCTTGGCATTCAGTACAGTGGTTTCTATGCAGCTTATTGACACGTTTGTGTATCTTGGAGTTAGCAAGCTCATATGCAAGTGGATGCTCGACTTCTGGACGAACATGCTACAGAAAACATGTGTGCAACAACACCTTGGGATGCATAATACTCAACACCAGTGTTCCTCAGGGTTGGGTGCTAAGCCCTCTATTTTTCACCATCCTCAGCCTTGACTGTTCTACAAAATACAACTTGAGTCACATCATTAAGTTTGCAGATGAAACTACGATTCTCGGCCTCATCAAAGGGGAGGATGAAAGAGCTTACAGAGACGAGGTCTACTCATTGATTGACTAGTGTGCTAAGAACAACCTTGATCTGAATGTTAATAAAACAAAAGAGATCATTACTGATTTCAGAAAAAGATCAGCAATGCACTCACTGCTCATGATAAATGGTGAAGAGGTGGAAAGGGTCAAATCTACAAAGTATTTGAGGGTGCACATTTTGGAAGATCTCTCTTGGACTGTGAACACTGAACAGTTGGTCAAAAAAGCACAACAACGTCTCCACTTTCTCAGAAGGCTCAAAAAAGCAAAGCTCCCACCTACTGTTCTCACCACATTCTACAGAGGAGCAGTTGAGAGCATTACAACAGCAGAAGGAAAGAAGCTACAGAGAGTGGTGCAAGTTGCCGAAAACATCATGGGAACAAACATCATCAATCCAGGATCTCTTTGCAGCAAGAAGCACTAAATGTGCATCCAAAATAATTCATTACCCCTCTCACCCTGCACCATTGCTGGTATACACAGCTGTCTTTGGACAAGAGATATCTGAGTATCTGCTGCAGGACCACCAGATACTTAAACAGCTTCTACCCAACAGTGTTGAGACTTATAAACTCTGATACCAGCCACTGAATATTTAGTCAGTAATCATTCACAATATGTTGCTCAGCTGAAAAAGAGTGCAATATCTTTTTTTTTGTTCTTTGATGTAGCATTATATTTTCTTATTCATATGCAATTGCCTGCTTTTTGTCTGATGCAGATGAATAAAGGAGGACAATCTTAACATGTGCAATCCTACACTGTCATGCTGCTATGTACCATATTCTTCTTATGATTGTCAGGGGGGGTTGTGTGTATTTGCTGTTATTATTGGTTTATTTATCCTTCTGTGGGTCTTGTATTGAATGTCTTTTTTAAATTGAAATATTATACTGTTGTTCTTGTTACTTTGTATTCTTTGTTGAGTTGATACTCTGAATTTTATTTAGGCTGCACTTGTGTAGTCCTAAATGACTATAAAGTTCACAATGACTTTGACTTTGATTACTAGTCACATTAGTTCAAGAGAATTTAAGAGAATCATTTCCATTGGCATAGAAGGACAAAACTGTGTCTATGACCTAGGTGACCTGATTTTAATTAGTGTTTTTTGTACCTGCTGGATCTGGTGAGGGGGAGGAGCATGTTTGTCTTTCTTCACAGTTAATTGAAGGGGACATGTGACTGAATACAATCTTCATTGACGTTCCATGGGGAGATGGGAAATCATAGAAATCATATAAAGGAACTGTCTTCATTGGAAGGGGGCTAGGGCTCTTTGATTATGTATATGTAGATACATGTAATTACATCATAATACCCCTCTGCAAGTCTATCCCCTTTGGAAGCTACAGGTGATGCACAGGTGATGCTAAAGATTAAATAAAAAACTGGGAAGGAAAATAGAATCATTGGCAACAGGCTCCCATTGCATCTGGGCCCATGATAAAATTTCCACTTGTACCTCGCTTGACTATGGCCCATCCCTGCACTCTCACATTCCTTTCCCTGAGAAGATATTAACTCCCAGACTGCCTATCATTGGAGGTAAGGAAACACTTCCTTATTCCCACTGTTCTCTGATCTTTATTGATGAAATACAGGAACTAATGAAACTCATTTGATGATTTGAGTTTCACTGCATCTGGGTTTAATGATCTGAAGGGAACCACATATGTATTATAAACCATACCATGGGCTCTTGATTTATAATTACCCCCAAACTTTCAGTAAAACTTGAGAAGTGTTTTGTGCACCACTGTCATAAAATTACACTAAGTACATACCACACCTGCATTAGAAAGGGATTTAAAGCTGTAGTTCTGTGCTTGATAACTAGTCTGATCAATGCAGAGAATAAAGTAGTTATTGTCTTTTTAGATTTTGATGATATTATTTTGGCAATTAGTTGGGCTAAATAAAAGGATTTCCTGACAGCAGTTGTTGTGTGATGATAAAAAGAGAGCAAGCTATCAGGCTAAGTATACAGGTACCTAATTACATTCTCATTTTGTAGAGGTGTGTTATCTAGGCATTATGATGAGAGGAGAGGGTTATCTACCAAAAGTGATGATACTATACTTTTTAACATCTAGTTTTTCTCATTTAGAGTTTACTAGGGCAAGTCAGTTCTGGAAGGTGACCCTCAGTTTGAAATTATCTGCAAATTTTGTTAGCCAGAGATCTTAGTTCACTGCTTGGAAATCTGAGAAGTAAATACCAAAAAGAAGAGGTCTCAAACCACACCCTGATGTACATCACTGGTCACTTTCCTACTTTAAGATGAGACATCTGCAAATGTCACTGTGTGGGCTCTGGCTTTCAGCAAGTTTAATATACATCTTACCACATATTGGTCAATTTATAAAGCATTTATTTTTTGTTTGATGCCAGCATGAGAAATGTTGTCAAAGGCTTTAATCAGATCATGATATGCTAAATGCACTACATGACCACCATCTGAAACCTCCATAACACTTTCAAAGAAACTTACCAGATTTAATAGGCAGGATCTAGCCTTCACAAACCCAACTGTTGGGGGTCAGCTCTAACAAAATTCTTGATATTACATTTTATGTGGTCAGTTATAATGCATTCCATGGGTTTGCAAATTAAGATTTATGACTGATAAGTCTGTAATTACTGCATCATTTGTAAGGCCATCCTTATGGATTGGAATCACCGCTGCTGTGTTTCACCCATCAGAGATAATACCAGTGGCTAAAACTAAGTTAAGCAAGTTAAAGAGTGTGTCTGCAAGGGCATGTTTAACACCATTATTTAAACAACAAGGTATATCATCTTGTCCTCTGGAGAAAGCATTTTTGGTCATGGTCAGCACTTTCAGTAACTGATTTTTTTCAGATAATTAGGAGAGTAAGGCATTTGGATATTCCAGGGCTTTGAATGGAAGTCTTAGAGGTGAAGTTAGTTCTAAACTGGTCTGCAAAGACAGTGGCAATGTCATTTGGGAATGAACAGGAGGTTCCATTATGCATACATTCTGAATAATGCAGGGAACTTCTTTTTAGTGTTCTAACATAGCTAAATAAAGATTTATAATTATCTTTGGCTGCAAAGGCTACTAAGCTCATGGGGTCCTTTGATGCATTTTGATAGGGTTCTTTAGTTTCTTTTTGTAATTATTTTGATATTATCCTTGAGAAGATGGGATCTGGATGTGCTTTATGATTTTGAGAACTATATTTATTTTGTTGTATAGTTTATTTATAGCAGTGGACCACCAGGGTGTGTTATTTTTGAATTTCCCATGATACTTGGTTCTATTATAGACTATTAACTCTATGTATTTTTTTCTAAAATACTGTAGTAAAGCTTGCTGCTGTATTAAGGTCTGCAGAGGTGCTGTCATAAGTGAAATTTTTTATGTTTTTTCACATAGGCTAAGATTGGCATGTTTATAGTACTTAAATTCAGTCATTTTTCTGTAGGGACTTTTGAGACTTTAAAGGAGAAGGTCACAAGGTCATGGTCATACTGTCAGTAAGGAGCAAATATAGTTGCCTGTGAAAAACTATGCTGAAGACAGACCAATAGTGAGGGATAGACACTTACACCATCCTGGGTACACTATGCTGAAGACAGACCAATAGTGAGGGATAACCACTTACATCATCCTTGGTACAAGCTGCAGGTGGATCAAAGATGCAGAGCAGCATACCACATGAGGTAGAAGACAGGCAAAGAACAGACCAGTGGTGAAGATAAGCAACACAGACTAATAGTGAGTAGCAGCAAAATGCAGCTGATGGGATCAGACCTGTGGAAGGCAGTGGTGGCTGGTGAATCAAAGGGGGGCTGCAAGAGACAGTTGAATGGGTGGGGCTAATGGGAAGGGGTGTGGCCAACTAGAAAGGGCTAGAGCTAGGCTCAAAACCATAAAAACTGGGACTTAAATACGCTGCCCTGGGTTTCAAACCGTCATTATGAGAGTCTAATCAAGACAAAATGAAGTGTAGAAGAAAAAAAATATTTCAGTGCATTGGCTACATGACAGCTTACGTAGTATTTAGATGGAAACAAAAAGGTTGTGAGGCATGAAAAAATAAATTACTTTTAAATACATTACTGAAATGCCAGTCAAAATCAAGTATAAAAAACAAGCAGCACTCAACTCAAACCACTTCTCCTTGCACTGCAGTCCTAATTGTAAATTTTATTCAGCTTTATAAAAGTACCAAGTAACATGTTGAAAGTAGCAATATCTGTGATACTCCCACTTGTAAAAATGTTTCTTTTACAAAAAGGACCTGCTGCCTGACAACAACTATTTACTTGTTTCATGGGGAAACATGATCACAGTAAAAAATGAACAGCAAACAAGAAACAAGCTCAAGATAAATTGCTTAAAGGATTACTGCACAGGTTATGGACCACACATGATAGATTGCCATTCTGTTTAGTTTATTGGTAAAGCCTGCAATGATGACTGCAAGTCTTCAACAAATGTAGTGAGCTTCTGAAAATACTGTAATCCTGTCATTTATTACAGATACTGTCATATGCATTTCAAAACCTAAGGCTTATATGTTATCTAGTTAAGCAAATATTCTCTGCATGGCAACAACAAAAAGGCTTTCAGTGCTGGTTATTCTTTAACAGTATGCTTATTAAAGCTTACTTGCATCTTACAATCTCAAACAAGCTTACCTGATGGTCATTAAAGCATTGCTACTTAAACAAAGAGCAACAGGCAGTGCAACGGCATGCATTTTCTGAATAATAAGAAGCATACATCAACAGCATAAAAATATGACAGAAAACCAGAACATTCTGCAAAATCAAGGACAGATGAAAAGCCACTGTAGTACTTGTGTCTACCTTGGATGAGGGGATACTCTGCACACTTATGCTGCATAACTGCTCATTGCCTTGCTTGGAGACATCCAGAGTCACTACACGGGGGAGTGGGGTGCAACAAGTATGTCACAGTTTGAAATGTCTCTGGCTGACGGTGATGGCCCTGACACATTTGTCATACATCTCAACCTCAGAGCAGGAAATCTGGACAAAGGTCCAAAAATAAGAAACATTTTTAAGTATTGCTCTTCTAAACTTAGAAAGATAATAGAATAGTAGGCCTTACATTAGTATGAATTTTCTGAAGGTATGAAATCTGCAACTCAAATGGCTGTCATTATTTTTTAACTTCAGTCTTTAATGATTTGCCACTAATTTGCCAGAAAACTACAATTGTATGAAAAACGGACCAAAAATGGGATGCAAAGATATAAAATAGCCATACAATACAGCTGGGAACCTGCCAAAGAAGGGACACTTTTTTAAATATTAGTACTGTTAAGCTGAGCAGCTGACAAAATAAGAGAATCTGCATGCATTTCTGAAATAAAAGTAATCTATAACTCTGATCATTACAATTATTTATTAATTGTAAACCCTCCACATTTTCTTCCAAAACTGCCATTTTGCAGAGGGATTATTAGGGGGAGAACAACATTTTGAGCTGAGAGGTTTGGATGTACCTAATTCTATAAAGCAATTTATTTGGGCATACCTCTAAACCTCATTACGCAGGAAATCTGGACAAGGCCAAATATATTTGGGGAACATACAGACAGTACTAAAAATTGCTGTTGTATAAACTTAGACAGTTGATAGAATAACAGGTCTTGCTTTAGTATGCATTTTTCTGAAGGGTATGAAGTCTGAAACTCAATGTCTGTCATTATTTAGTGACTTCATTCCTAAATTATTTGCCAGAAAACCACAAATTTTATAAGGAAGCAACCAAAAATAAGAAGCAAAATCTATTAATTCTGTGAAAATCTGGACAGTTGAGAGGTATAGTTCAGCCGGGGCTGTCTTTGAGTTTCCCCCGTCACAAAATCATGGTCGAATTAGGCCTCCCCCCTGTCGCCATTCCTATGTCCCATTACTTGGCTATTTCACCCCATTTACCATAAAAACTGTAATGTGCATACTGCTTTACTTCTGTGATGATTTGGATTTCATTTACAAGTTTTATTTTACATTTCACAGCACTGCTAAACAAAGCAAATGCAGTCTCACAATGAAAATAAACTTAGCATTAAAACGTCTCTTCCCTTGAAACTCACATTCATTGAAACAGCATTGAAACCCACATTCAATGAAAATACATCTGGCCAGTGGCAGATACAGATTAACTTTGGGATGTTTTCAAATCATAGGCCCCTTGCACACGAAACATGCCTATGTTCTTTGATACACCTTCCTGACTGTATTAAATTATATTCCTTGTATAATACAGTACAATTGTTAGAGGGCATTTTAAAATTATTGTTTTGAATATTTTCCAGTAAACAATGAAACAAAAGTCATGCACCAGTAATGACAAAACTACCCAGTTCAGAACATTTCCATCATAAAAGTCTACTCAAACTTCTACAATCCACCAGTATCAGTAAATATGCACAATCTCTGCAGAAGTAAAAGTCATCTAAATAATTCCACATTAAAGAGATATGTAATTAATGAAGCGGTTGCTGCTAGCAAACACATTTATATTTCATTGTTTCATCTACAAATAAAGTGGTAGTTGCCCTTGAGGAATAAATTGTCCATGTTACATTAAAAAATGATAAGCTAGTAATATTGCAATAGGGAATGGATGGCAAACTGATAACAGGTTGACAGTTACTATGTATCTCTGCCAAAGAGGACATTGTCAGGACTGCAGCATCCACCCCCTTTAAAAGTACAACACAGTACAGTATCAGTAATGCATCTACATACTATGGGAGTAGAACCCACAGCCTTCTGCATCAAAAGCAAGTACATTACCTGTTGTACTATTAACAATGCAAGCAGACTAAGCACAAGCAGCACTAAACTTCTATCCTGAAGTTCTTAGCTACTTATAAAATCCACTTGACACTCAACTGTATCTCTCAACTTTACAGCACAAGAGCACAATAAATATGGAAAAAGCCAACATTTATTGGGGGGGAACAAAAGCCCCAAAAATAAGGACACATTTTAAACATTGCTTGTATAATCTTGGAAAGTTGCTAGAATAAAATGTGGTGCTACCACCATGCATTTCACTGCCAAATCTTGAATGCAGGACCTTGTGCACTACAGTCAGAGAAACATACCACTATGCCAGATCAGCTGTTTCTTGAAAGGCAGGCAGACTGAAACTTAAAGGGCTATCATTTAGTGAATTCAGTTCTCACCATAGCTCTCAACCTCTTAGCACAAAACACCTGGACAAAGCCAATAATGGGGGAGTACAGCCCCCAAACATATTCAGTGAAGTCAGTTCTCACCATAGCTCTCAACCTCTTAGCACAAAAAAATGCACAAAGCCAATGATGGGGGAATACAGCCCTAAAAATAGGGACAAATTTCAAATATTGATCTTATAAACTTAGAAAATTGCTAGAATAAAATGTTTTGTGTCACCATGTACTTTCTGAAGAATATGAAGTCTGAAATTCAAATGTTTGTCATTATTTAGTGAATTCAAAATACAGAAAACTACAGATTTTATGATGAACAGAACAGAAGAAAAATATGAGGCAAAAATCTGAATGTTTTTCACAAGTGGTGGTGGGTAGAGAATTCAGGCTCTTGCTACCTGAACCCAAGGTTGAGGGTTTGAGCCTGAGTTACTCTCTCTAATCACCAGTTATAGTTAACTGGGGCATTGCACACACACAAAACCAGTACCTGAGTGATCCAGCTCTCTCAGCACTGAAACAAGCACACACGTGTGTGCTGCCTCTAGTTTGTTCAGAGTCTGCACAGACAGTAAGTAGACCTTGCAGTCCAATCCCCTTCTAGTCTATGCACTGCACACACACACACACACACACACACACACACACACACACACACACACACACACACACACACACACACACACACACACACAAAGCCATTACCTGAGTGATCCAGCTCTCTCGGCACTGGAATGAGCACGCATGTGTGTGCTGCCTCTAGTTCGTTCCGAGCTTGCACAGACTGAAGTCCGATCCCCTTCCAGTCTATGTGGTGCAGTCTGGATTTGAGTTTCCAACCATGCATGCATGGAGTTCTGGGATTTTTTTTTTTTATTTTGTTTTTTGTACAGCTGGAAGCTGGGGGTGCTGCAGTCCTGCAGTCCAATAGCACAAGCCACCACTGGTGGAAGGAAAAAACCTAGGTAGATGCATGCCGAGAAAGAATCAATGAAACAGAGTAGTATCAGCACACAGATTCTAGCAACTGAGCCAAAGACTGACCAGCAGAAAAAAACAGCAGTTCATCCCATCAGTGGCCAGACCAATGGCATACTGGAAGCAAGGAGTTCAGTAGGGTGGGGAAGGCTGTCTTCTGCAGAATCTCTGCAGAAGTAAAAGTCATCTAAATAATTCCACATTAAAGAGATATGTAATTAATGAAGCGGTTGCTGCTAGCAAACACATTTATATTTCATTGTTTCATCTACAAATAAAGTGGTAGTTGCCCTTGAGGAATACATTGTCCATGTTACATTAAAAATGATAAGCTAGTAATATTGCAATAGGGAATGGATGGCAAACTGATAACAGGTTGACAGTTACTATGTATCTCTGCCAAAGAGGACATTGTCAGGACTGCAGCATCCACCCCCTTTAAAAGTACAACACAGTACAGTATCAGTAATGCATCTACATACTATGGGAGTAGAACCCACAGCCTTCTGCATCAAAAGCAAGTACATTACCTGTTGTACTATTAACAATGCAAGCAGACTAAGCACAAGCAGCACTAAACTTCTATCCTGAAGTTCTTAGCTACTTATAAAATCCACTTGACACTCAACTGTATCTCTCAACTTTACAGCACAAGAGCACAATAAATATGGAAAAAGCCAACATTTATTGGGGGGGGAACAAAAGCCCCAAAAATAAGGACACATTTTAAACATTGCTTGTATAATCTTGGAAAGTTGCTAGAATAAAATGTGGTGCTACCACCATGCATTTCACTGCCAAGTCTTGAATGCAGGACCTTGTGCACTACAGTCAGAGAAACATACCACTATGCCAGATCAGCTGTTTCTTGAAAGGCAGGCAGACTGAAACTTAAAGGGCTATCATTTAGTGAATTCAGTTCTCACCATAGCTCTCAACCTCTTAGCACAAAACACCTGGACAAAGCCAATAATGGGGGAGTACAGCCCCCAAACATATTCAGTGAAGTCAGTTCTCACCATAGCTCTCAACCTCTTAGCACAAAAAAATGCACAAAGCCAATGATGGGGGAATACAGCCCCAAAAATAGGGACAAATTTCAAATATTGATCTTATAAACTTAGAAAATTGCTAGAATAAAATGTTTTGTGTCACCATGTACTTTCTGAAGAATATGAAGTCTGAAATTCAAATGTTTGTCATTATTTAGTGAATTCAAAATACAGAAAACTACAGATTTTATGATGAACAGAACAGAAGAAAAATATGAGGCAAAATCTGAATGTTTTTCACAAGTGGTGGTGGGTAGAGAATTCAGGCACTTGCTACCTGAACCCAAGGTTGAGGGTTTGAGCCTGAGTTACTCTCTCTAATCACCAGTTATAGTTAACTGGGGCATTGCACACACAAAACCAGTACCTGAGTGATCCAGCTCTCTCAGCACTGAAACAAGCACACACGTGTGTGCTGCCTCTAGTTTGTTCAGAGTCTGCACAGACAGTAAGTAGACCTTGCAGTCCAATCCCCTTCTAGTCTATGCACTGCACACACACACACACACACACACACACACACACACACACACACAAAGCCATTACCTGAGTGATCCAGCTCTCTCGGCACTGGAATGAGCACGCATGTGTGTGCTGCCTCTAGTTCGTTCCGAGCTTGCACAGACTGAAGTCCGATCCCCTTCCAGTCTATGTGGTGCAGTCTGGATTTGAGTTTCCAACCATGCATGCATGGAGTTCTGGGATTTTTTTTTTTTATTTTGTTTTTTGTACAGCTGGAAGCTGGGGGTGCTGCAGTCCTGCAGTCCAATAGCACAAGCCATCACTGGTGGAAGGAAAAAACCTAGGTAGATGCATGCCGAGAAAGAATCAATGAAACAGAGTAGTATCAGCACACAGATTCTAGCAACTGAGCCAAAGACTGACCAGCAGAAAAAAACAGCAGTTCATCCCATCAGTGGCCAGACCAATGGCATACTGGAAGCAAGGAGTTCAGTAGGGTGGGGAAGGCTGTCCCATTGGAGAGTGACATCAGCATACATCAAGCCAAGATCAGGTCAAGTACATTCAAATAGTGAAGAGCAACTGCATACTCACACCAGGGGTGGGGCTGTGGACAGACCAACAGCAAAGAGGAACTGTACCATGCAGTCACTGGCTGGGTTAAGGGTGGATCAATAATGGGAAAGCCACACAGTTCTGCCAACAGGTGGGTTGATGATGGACTATTAATATGAAGCCATTCTCATTACTGCAAAAGACAAAAATTGTGAATATGCATAATTGAAAAAAAATTAAAGTGTGCTTTTGTCCTTACTCCATGGTGCAGTGCAGGGGCAAAGTCTCCACGAGGTGGTCGTAGGTAGTACATCCCCCTGCAAAAACAGTGAAAATTTTGCAATTATGACTGCTCAGAATTTGGGTCTTTATGAGAGAACAGTTTCTGCCTAGAAGCATTATTATTGAAGATAGATCATTGGTAAGGAGTAACAGCAGGTGTCCACTGGGGAATGGGCTGAGGATGGAGTATTGGTAGTGTTAGTGATGAGCAGTAACATATGTTATTGTTGGGTAGCTGGACTTAAAGTGGACCAATGATGAGGAACAGCAATGTCTCACCAACAGCTGGGCCATGGGCTGATCATTGCAAATATCAGTTGCATGTATCAGACAACTGGTGAGATGAGGCTGGACCAATGGAACGGAGCAGCTGCAGACTCACCTGTGGTGTAGCCAATAGCAGATGAACAGTGAGGAGCATGTGCCCACCTGCTGGTGGTCAAGCTAAAGGGGGACCAGCAGCAGTCCCTCAGGTAGTACACTGATGAAAGATCAGTGGCAAGGAACAGCTGCACACACCAAATTGTGGCTGGGCTAAGAATAGATGGACAACAAAAAGCCACAGTATAAGCCTGCCTGCCAGTGGACAAGGCTTTTGCTTGGTCAGTGGTGAGAAGTATTTGCACATGTCCACCTGTAATCAGGTCAAGGTGAGACCAATGTTAAGTAGCAGCTGGAGATGTCCGCTAGTGGTTGGGAAGTGGAGAAAACGTGTACCCAGCTGTGGCCCGAATGAGGATGGACTGATAGAAACTGCATCATACACACAGTAGTAACTGACTGAAGACCAACAGATAGGAAAATACTACCATGTGCTTTCTGATGGCCTGCTTGAGCCCATACCAAAGGTCATGAGAAAAAAGTGCTGCCTATAGTGACGAAGTTAAGGATAAACAACAGCACAGGGAAACAACATGCACCATCTGATGGCCAGGTTGATGACAGACCAAAGATGAGGCACAGTAGCATGAACCCTTTTACATTCAGGATGAGGACATACCAATGGAAAGAAGTAGCAGAATCTGACTGCACATGTTTGATAGTGGCTGGGCTATAAATAGACCAGTTACAAGAAGCAACATCACATGTCTAGCACTAGCCAGGCGGAAAGCAGACCAATGACAAGCAGAAATAGCTCTCACACACAAGTTTGGCCAAACCAAGAATAGACCCAGCATGAGTAGCTGCAGAATCCACCTGCCAGTAGATAAACCAAAGATGGCCCAGCAAGGATCAACAAATGAGCCTGACCTGTAGGTGGTATCTTACCCAAAACAAGGGTGACAGAACAGATTTTCAAATTTTAAAGTAGGTGTTGGCATTGTGAACAATTCAGTGAAGACAATCTACATATGTTCTGCAAGTGACATTATGTTAGACCATACTGCAAATTCTTGTATTATAGACTCAAAGCAACTTTTAAGCTGAACTCTAAACTTGGTTGGAGGCTCTGAGTATTCAGAGTTACACCAAAAGGTGTGCATCTGGGGAGGAATGTAAAACGGTTTGGGTGGGTGCTGGCTGGAGTGATTAAGCTGCTATGTGCCAAATAGTGGAAATCCAAGAGAAAGCTTAGTGAAGGGAACAGGAGAGACTTTGTCCATAAACTAATAGGGTAGTCTACTCATTTAAAGGGACAAGTTCAGAAGGGGACATCCTGGTGAATGGAAACAACTTTTAGGTTCATAGGTTCATAGGTAGGTACTAGGCTATCGGCCCAAGGGCCTACGTAAGCCTAGCCAGCAAGGTACCATAGCTTACGCCACCCAAGAAAGTTATTTTCCTGTGCCACTGTCTGGCAGAGACACAGAAGTGATCCCCAGGAAGTATTTCCTATTTCCCATCCACTCATCAAGATTTTTCTTGAAGAGTGCTAATGAAGAACTATGCTTGACATAGATGGGTAGCTTGTTCCAGAGTATAGGAAGTCTCTGGGACAGGAATCTATCCCTACAGCATGTCCTGTTTATTGTGGTGACAAGGTTTAGGTCCCTAGAGCGTGTAGCTTGGAGGGATTGGGATTTCTTTAGGTGTAGCATGTCCAATAGCTCTGGGTTTGAAATAGCTTTATATGTTAGGCAGAGATCACCTCGGAGTAGGTGATATGCTACAAAGTAAAGCTGGAGTTTTTTGAGGCAGTCAGTGTAGGGCATTTGTTTGAGGTCAGTAATCCTCTCTGTGAGGTACTTCTGTGGCCTTTCCAGCTGCTGTAGATGTTTTGTGAGGTACATTCCAAAACGGGCATTGTACTCTATAATGGGTCTAATGAGTGACGAGTAGAGGGGAACAATGGACCTCTTTTTTCCTGGATGAGAACCCTTTTATGATGAGGTGTGCCACATAGAAGGACTTCCTGACTACTGTGGCGATGTGACTATCAAAGGAGAGATTACTGTCCACCTGGGTCCCAAGGTCTCTTATCACTCATTTGGTATTAAGTAGATTACTGCCTATGTGGTAGTTCATGGGGACAGAGTTTTTACCAAAGGGGATGACACTGCACTCTTTGGCATTGAGCTTGAGGCCATGGCTCTGACACCAGGCATCTATCTCAGTGAGGCCCTTCTGTAGGATGTCCACATCATTTGCGGACTTGACTATGGCTCCTAGTTTGCAGTCATCTGTGAACTTCGTCAGCCAGAGGCCTTCTGTGTTAGCCTGTACTTCAGAGAAGTAGATACCAAACAGGAGAGGTCCCAGGACGGAACCCTGTGGCACTCCACTAGTCACTGCTTTGAGGTCAGATTTGGAGTCTGCAACTTTTACAGTGTGGGTTCTGTCAGTGAGCCAGTTGGCAACCCATCTTGTGACGTAGGGATTTATACCTAGTTTAGTGGGTTTAGCAATAATTCCAGAATGGGGGAATGAAGGCCTAGAATGAAGTGTCAGCTGGGTGAAAGTAATTGGAAAGGACTGACCCCAATGTAAATTACAATATGCTGAGCTCTACACACACACACATATAGTTGTTTTGACTTGTACATGCTGGAGGGGGCAGAGTTTATATGCTTTCTACTGTGAATATTTTGGGACATGTTTTATCAATATGTTAACATGATATCACTCATTTGCACTTTGTTTTGCTTAAATAAATAATGTCAAAGTTAAAACAAAAGGTTGGGTCAGCAGCAAGGAGTAGCAGTGCAGAAGATAAGCAACACAACAGCAAATAACAAAACTGCCAACATAGCAAAAAAAAAGAAAAAAAGAAAAAACTGAAAGCAGTCTTAAGGTATTACTGCTCAACACTCAGAGCCTAAACAAGAAACTCCACACCCTACAAGTTCTCACTCTGGAGAATGTAGACATATCCACTGTCACAGAGACTTAGTTTAAAGCTGCGGAAAGTACTAAAGGAGTGGAAGGCTACAGTGTCTTCCACACTTTTAGACCAAGAGCAGCACAGAGAGGGGCTAAAGGTGTTGGTGTCTCAATCAACATCAACAAAAATTGCAACTCTGGTTAAACTGGATGATGCTGTGGTGTTCCTCCACATCCAAGGTTCCACAAATAAGGTTCCTTATCAAGTCCTTGGCCTCTATGGCCCAAAAAGCTCACAACTCTTACGTAGACCTACTACAGGTGCTCACCATCCAACCAAATACTACATTCACTAGAGACTTTAACTATACCTCTATAGATTAGGAAACATACACTGTCTCTATCACACAGACACAGTGTTTCCTGGATTTTATCAACACAAACACCCTGGACCAGATAGCATGCACTCTAACCAGAGGATCAAACATATTGGACGTAGTACTCACAAATATGGAAGAGCATTGCAACCCCCCCCCCCCCCCATGTCATCTCCTCCTTGGTGAGGTTGGACCACAAGGTTGTCTCCTTCTAAACAAAACTTAATTTGGAAAGCCCAACTAAACCTAAAACAGTTAGGAAGTATTCTAAAACAAGCTACACCCCATTAAATGACAGTTTGTCAAACTTTGCAGCTCCCCCATACCCCAAGAACACAGCTACATATACAGAATTATTTACAGAAACCTTGGACAAACATGTAAATAGCTGCATTGAAGCTGCTGTAACTATAAGAAGGAAGCCCAGAAACAGAAACTAGAAACAATCCCCAACTGATGGAACCTAACCAAGCAGTGTATATAAAAGAAAAATGACTTGGTCAAAATCAGAAACAGCAACTCTCTTAGAGATTAATAGCTCTCTGATTCAGCTAAACAAGAAACTAAGAGATCTAATAAAGTCCAGCATGGCCAATTAAAAGTTTAGGATAGCATTCTGGGCTAAGGAAATCACAAGGCTTTCTTCAGCTATGTAAGGAACCTTAAAGGTAACACTCAGCAGTGTGCAAAACTGGTGGAAAATGGCACAACCTTCACTGACAAGGATGACAGAACGAAGTTACTGGCTGATAAATTTAGTTATAATTTCAACTCCTCCCCCACTATACCCCATGAAATCCCTTCTAACATATCCCTCCCAACTATTATCAAGAAGCAGGTCCTGATAGTGCTCATTAAGGCTAAAAACACTGCTTCAATGGGCCCGGTTGCCTACTAAATAGATAAAAAGATGACCTAGCAGAATCAATTCTTCAACTACAGCCTCAAAACAGATTAAATGCCAAGTGAATGGATGGCTGCCATGGTCATCCCTCTTCATAAGGGTGGCCCATCAACTGACCCTGGGAACTACAGACCATCAGTGTGATAAGTCTGATATGCAAAGCAATGGAGCAAATTATCATTGAGGTGATCAATATGGAGATTGGCATCTTACAGACACTGGAGCCATCCTAGTTTGTCTTTGTTAAGGGAAGGTCTAGCCTACTCATCCTGGTAGACTTTTTCATGAGGGTCATCAAGGATGAGGGGGAAATCGTGCATACCACCTACCTTGACCTAGCCAAGGCATTCAATACAATACCCCACTCAGGTTTTGTTGACAAACTCTCAGAACTAGACATAAATACCTACATAGCTCACTGGAATGCTGGCTGGTTGACAGGTAGGACTAAAGATGTCAGGATCAGTGAGACCACCTGCACCAGGAGACCAGTCACCAGTGGAGTATCCCAGGACCCCATGTTGGGCCTACTCCTGTTTGGCATCCACTTCTTAGAAGTAAAAGCTAATGTCAAAGGCCTCTGCCTCACTAAGTTGGCAGATGACTGTATATTGGGAGCTATCATGGATTCCTTCCATGACAGCAAAATCCTACAAGAGGCTATAACCCAAACAAATAACTGGTGCCAGAGTCACAGATTAAAACTCAGTGCATGATATGTGTTATAGGCAACTTTGGGAAAATGTCAACCCGACTTAATTACTATATTGATAAAACACCCCTAAGAGTTGACCCAACACTTAGGGATCTGGGAACATATATAAACAGTAATCTGGCCTTCAACCAACACACTGGCAGGATAGCAAGAAAATCATTCAGTCTTGCCAACTCATAAGCAAGGCTATGACATCCAGGTCCAAGGAATTTGTAGTACCACTCTACTCAGCCCTTATCAGACCCATCACTGAGTACATGCCCCAGTTGGCATGTACATATCAGGCACTTGCAATAGTTGGCATGCCCTCAAAGACTCCTCACCAGGACAATCAAGAGTATGAATACCCTGTCCTACACAGATCGCCTTAAGGCCTGATCTCTGTACTCAGTCTTCTACAGGTTACTGAAAGGCAATCTCTGCCTAGTGTACAAAGCCTCCTAAGATCAAGCTGTAATGGATCTCTTGCATATCTGAAAAACAAACACCAGAAACAGTAGATCCAGGGACCTGAACTTTGTCAGCAACATAAATAGAACATGCTGAAGTAACCGATGCATGTCTTAAAGGATCCATGCAGTATGGAATACTTCCCACATCTATGTGAAGCAGAGTTCATACCTGACCCTATTCAAAAGAAACCTTGATCATTGGATTGGAAATCTCAAATTCACCCCAGGTCTGTCCCCCATGTCACTGATGGACAGAGATTGACAATAAGTACATTAATTCCCAACTAGCACACGCCTCCTCCACATAACCCTTAGCTACCTATTTACTAACATACCTTACCATATAGGCACCCAAAGAACCCAGGAACAGAACTGGGTTGGATTGCATGGCTAGTCTTGTAAAGACCCTGGTGGTCATTAGCCTTCTATAAACCTATAAACCTATGAAGATATACTCCATCAGCCAGAATGAGGATAGACAAATAGTGAGAAACAACAGCACATATTTGCTGGTGGTTTGCTGCATCCCCCCTGATTCTAGCTTTGAACTCCACATTCATTCTTCCCTACTCCTCAGTCACTCATCCAAATACTATTTTCACTATTTTCTCTTCTGTCTCAGTATTACATTTGTTTCTGATTTCTCCAATTTGTTGCCATTACTGCTGTCTTATCTATACTCATTCTCATCCCTTGTGCCTTCAGATTTGCATACCATTACCCGAGGGTAGCTCATGACACTGGCTGCTGGGCTGCAGCCTCCCATAGAAAAAAAAAATAAAAAAAATATACATATTTTATTTTTTATAGAAATTCAGATCTACTATTACCAATCAAAATCTACAGTTGCTCTGACAAAAAATAAATTCAGCTTACTCAGCCTGCCGGGCTGCTATGAAAACAGCCCAGCACTACATGTACTCCACATAAGGAATAAGAAGACTAGAGCTTATTTCAGGTCTTAATATCTGTTGCAGAAGGCACAAACATCATAATGAAGCAGCTAATTGGGTTGCACTACAAAGCAGCAAGGAGCCCTTCCTTTTGGTTCCTATTGGTTTAGGCTGCCTCAGGCGACTGAGACAGCCTCAGACTGAAAGGAAAGAATTAACATTCGTATGAGTGCAGAGAATCCAACATGGGAATAAATATTAACTATATATATATATATATATATATATATATATATAGGTCTACTTCACATAATCAAACACCCAAATGTTCGACTTTCATATGGCTGAGTCCATATGAGTGAACATTTGAATGTTCGAAAATGGGAAAAAAAAAAAAAAAAAAAAAAAAAAATAAACAGTGTAGCAGGGAGCAAACCCCCTGGCATCCCCGCACCCGCTGCTATTTAAATATACCAACTCTGAGATCGCACTACATTACGGTAAAGGGAGATCCTCCCACTCCGCCCTCTATGGAGACCCCCATTCAGACTGTTCGAATTTTTAAAAGTTCGATCATATGGTCTCGCCCATATGAAAGTCGAGCTTTTAAAAGTTCGACCTTTTGAAGGGGACCGATTATATATATATATATATATATATATATATATATATATATACACACACACACACACACACACACACACACACACACACATAACGACAAGTGTGATGCAGGATGGGTTACCACATGGACATATATGTGGGACTGTCTGTAAAGCCATGGACAGGTAGGTATTACGGATGTGTGTGTGTGTGTGTGTGTGTGTGTGTGTGTGTGTGTGTGTGTGTGTGTGTGTGTGTGTATGTGCTGTTAGGCAATGCTGTACAGGTTTTAAAGTGCAGGGTCCCTCCTGCATGAAATCTGATGTTGGTGTCCATACAGACACCGAAGATGATGATAGTACTGTTGAGGCACAGGTGGGGTTGTCAGGGGCCGACACTGCACCAATATTTGACATCACCCTTTTTGCCACCCCAACCCCACACACAGTTTTAGTGCCTATACATACCCCATCACCAGTGGCCATAGCATAGGGACAGCTGGCGTTTGGTGGCAGTGCACAAAAAAGTGTGGTAACCATGCCTACTGTGTCTGGTCACAGCAGGCATAGCCAGATGTCCAGCAGGGCACCAGATAGGTGGATATTCCAGGGTGCTCGTGGTAGGGCCACTGGATATCATGCTCCTGGCAGAGGCGACATAGCTAGTACCAGCAGACGCATGTTTCAGGCTGTCATGGCGGTGCAAGCATGTATGGAAAGTAGCATATCTGGGGTACAGTTGAACACATGTCACAGGTTACTGAAAAGTTTATTGTGTGTGCCACATGCACAGGTGACCTGTGGAGGCGTGTATACCCTGCAACTTGATGTACACCCATCCACATACATGCATACTGTTACTTGGCAAAACTTTGACTAGACCCCTACCTACCTATGCAGTGATACTGAAGTGTGTTGCTGACATTGTACACACCACACAGCGTTTAGAGTGAGGTGTGTCCCAGGTTACATGTTACATGCAGAACATCCCCAGACATGTACAGTATGCTAATGGGGGATGTAATGGGTGTATATGGACAACACTTAGTGTGGCATAACTTCATACACACATTAACAGACACATAATAGGCAGACACACATCTAAGTTACCAGGGCTTATCACTGCTAACTAACTTGACAATGTGTCCAATGTGTTACAGGTAGGCTGCACACAGCACATGCATAACTAGGATTGTGTTATCTGTTACTCGTATGGTTGATGATGACAGTGGTAACCATAATGTGGTACATGAGACATATACAGGGTGTAGCTTGGTGTAATGACAGTGTACCCCACTGGATATTGTGCTCCCTGAAACTCATGTTGACACTCTGGCCACAACTGCGATACAACCTATAGTATAACCCAACAGTGGTACTACAGGGATATGCATCTAATGAACATGCCACATGCGTAGTAGGCTGTAGCATTGTCATGCCTCACCTATGGGCAGCAACAACACTATCTGTACTACTGTGTGGCAATGGGTATTGTAATAGGAGTATGTGGCCTCGGAATGCTGTACCCTACAGATATATGGACATGCACAACTACACACACATGCCAGAAATAATGGGTATCCCATGCCTATCAACCTATTTGTAAAACACTGTTGTACTGATATTGCAAGGCTCGTGTAGCCGGTATGGGGGGAGCTTAACAGGGTACATGCAATGTCCCATACAGCAGCAGCCACAACTGACTATGGCAATAGGTGTTGTGTTGGTTGTGAAGGCCCTCATGGAATTCCCAAGTACACATGTGCTAACACACAGACACTGCTATACTCAGTCATGCACACATACACATGTATCAGTACAGGTGTGCATCGCTGCAGGTGGTCATAGCTGTGTACCTAGCTATTGTCCAAGGGGAGGTGGGTTGTGTAGGGGTTGTGTGTACAGTGGTACCCTGCCACCTGCCAGGTGGCAACAGGCAATTTATTGACAGACACTACTGTGGTGACCCTCAGGGTGAAAATGACATGCATCAGCCAATCCTCCAGGTACCCCTTGCACATGGCCACTGAAGTGATCATGTTGACATGTATGCAACATGCATTACAACACATGGTTATTGTCTGTGATGGAGACCTGTACCCAAGCATGTTCTGTTGACTATGGTAGTGTAGTGGAGGTACCCTTGGCATGTGGTGCATACAGGGTGACATCTCCTATATGTGCCATTTCTTACACAGCTGGGCAGACATGTCAGTGTCAATCAAGCTTAGGTTGCCTGTACATATCCCAGCTGGATATCTGTCATCTGCACATCTGTACAGGGACTGACAGTCATTAGCTTGGCAAGTAGCTATGCAATGGAATGAGTGTGTTGACAGATAGACATCTGACATTAATATGTATGCCATAACTACATTCAGAAGCCCTCACTAACATGTGCTGTACAGACAGTAGTCTACAGATACATTCCACATGATGGATCATTACCCAGTAAGGGGTATATACTGTGACACAGCTCACACACCTGGGATACAACAGAGAGGCCTCAGTGTCCAGCTATGCCTGCAGGTGTACCTGCTGTCAGTACTACTCTGCTCTTGCCTGGGTAAGCACTGTCAACAGTAGTACTGCCATGATACACTACATGCCAGTGTGAATGCACGTACCCTAGGCTACTACACCTGTATGTACCACATTCACAAGGGTAACAGTGCTGAACAGGCCTCATATACATCTGTGTCCCACACATGACACTCACACCCTTTGCTACTGTAATGACAGCACATAGGTGCATGCATTGTACATGGCATTATATACACGTATTACTGATTATCAGACTGGTTGGTGTGACCTGGTTACCAGGGCTAAGCAATGCTAGGCAAGTATCAACATTGCTACAATATAACAGGACAGCTGATTTGCTCACTGGCAAGTGAGGTCTACACTGTGTAAGCACCAGTACATTTACCCATAGGTCAGCATTGCTTAGCTTCATGCAAACCCACACAAATGCGCTTAAAGCTGCTCAAAGCTGCCTTAACCAGTCTGTATCCGAAAGCCCTTGTTCTGCCTAGCAACAAAATGAACAGCCCTTGCAGGTCTTGAACCCAGGACCCTATGCACTAAAGTCACAACACTCAACCACTATGCCATGACCACTGTGAAGACAGTTGTTGTTTTACCAATATAGCTGTCAATACAAATATTGAGTAGTATTGAACAATTGCCTTTAGTTCCTAAATTGTGTAGTCCTTATTAATATGATTGTTGCATCACATATGTTGTTTTATCATAATGTACACATAGCAGATACATGCGGTGAGATACATCTGGGAGGGTATACACAACCGTGAAGTTTACATATGACAGGAATATGGTTATATACATATAATAGGTCTATATATGTCTACATGTACATACACATGTATACTCTTACATATGTCTGTATACACATCTGTATAGTGCAACATATATATGGCCATGTGTGCATCTCTTCATATGAACATATATATATATATATATATATATATATATATATATATATATATATATATATGTATATAGATATAAGTACATATAGTTATATGTATATGCATATATAGATATATGTCTATATAGCAATATGTGTGTGCACATCCTATGTGTACAGATATGCCTAGTTAAGTTGGTATATATGTAGATATCTATAACTATATATGCATACATATCTATTCTGATATACCTACTACTGTCAATATATATGTAGATATCCATACATATATGTGCATATGTATCGCTGTCTATATACGTGTAGACATATATTGCTGTGTATATGTATATATCTGAGTTTTTATATGCATATCTATGGACATATACATATCTATCTATGCATGTCTATCTGTATATGTGTATATATAGATATCTGGATACATATATGCTCACCATATATCATGACCATGGAGTGGAGCCCTACCTCAGTCCCTATAGTCCCAACTTCATAGTGCAAGGGGATGTCAGGTATGAATTGCAGGTATATTTGTAGGCTATTGCTACAGTAATAGGGATTGTCTCAACAGACACGGTCTGTGTGGTAGGACACATCTGCTTTTAACATGTGCGCCATTGGCTACTGACAGATATCCTACGGACATCATAGTACAGTACCACTGCTAGCACAGTAATGTTCCTGTGGACTACAGCAGAGATATTGGCCAATATATGTGGACAGTCTGACACACTCTGGACAGTCCAGAGGTATACACAGAACTCCTTAGTGCAAGACGTGGACCAAGCCTGACAATGTGGATGTTAACAGCCATGTAGATAGGTATAACACATACCTACTGGTATAGATTTGCTCCCATAGGTTATGCATTCACACACCCCTGTCTGTCCTGATACATAATAACTGCTGGTACAAAGGTGCCATGGCCACATACTACCTACTAGTTAGTGACATACATCTGTACTGCATCCTACTGCTTTGTCTGACATACATGAGTATTATTTTGGCCTGGCAGCAGTACTTCTGGCAAGTATCAGGATGTGACATCTCACTGGGTAAGTACACTAAGCTGCTAGGCATGTAACAAAGCACTGTGCAGGCTACAGGCATATTGGCTCAACACTGGCCAACATTTTCTATGGGGGAATACACATGTACCTGCATATATAGCAGGCTGTACAGGCATGTCACAGCACAAAGTAACAGACACCTGTGTGAAAGTGCATAATCACAACCAATGTGAACACAGCCACAGCCACATATGGTAAGCTAGCGTAATATTACAGTATATGGACTATCTGTTCAACACCATTCTCATATGTGCCACTCACACACTAACCCTATATATACTGGCCCACTACACAGTGTGGTCAGATGGCTGTCTGTGCTATGGGACATGTGTGTGTTTGGCCCTACAAACATATAAGCCTATAGGGTAACATACAGTGAAGCAGCATGTAATATCAGATAGACCAAGAACAATGACATCTACCACAGTCTGTACACAGACCGAGGTACATATTAACAATACACACACTGTCGACAATCACCATAAGTACACAGACCTCAGTACTGTACACACAACCACAGAATGTCCAGGTTATGTCATCAAATATAACCCCTACTATACATACCATGTGCAGCAGTCTGATATCTCACTGGCATATCAAATATGATGTCATTTATTATGGTGTACAGCACATATGCACCTCTTACTGCATGACATATGTACAAAGGTTGACATAGTTGTGGCTGGAGGCACATACACAGGGCCAATATTGACATGTTGTTGTGATAACCTCATACATTTACTGTTGTAACAGGGTTTGTTGCAACATATGTCCTATGATGGATATGAAGTCAGTAACTCTCATGGCTGTCACCATCTACAGATTGCAATCTTCACACTATCTTCTGCAGTTCACAGATAGGTGCTCTGTGGGTAACACATGAAACAGAAGGCACCACACACTGCCCTGTCTGCATATGACCCTACAGATGGGGGAGGGGGTTCATAAACATAGCACTGACATGGCAGGTATTAAAACATGTAGGACAGCCATATCCACACACACCCTGTTATACCAACATTACTCCAAATGCAGTATAGCAGCACTTGCAGTCTGTAGTCAGGTCAGGCACATCCCCCTCCTGTGTGTTGCCCTGTTTCCACAGTGTATATTGTCAGAGGTAAATCCCCAATCCATCTTAGATGCTTTTTGCCAAACAACAGATCTAGTTCCTGCTCACAGTGAATGAAAAGGCCTAACACCAACATGATGTTCCTAGATATTGGAGTGGGTTTCCATGCAATTAGCTATGGGAATGTTACCACAGCTGTTCCACGTGCAATCAGCTAGAAGAGGGCTACAATTCATGCAAAGGCCATCAACTGATCATGAGCATCACTTAAAATACATCTGCTGCTGCCTAAGCAAAGCAAGTGTAAGTCTCCACATCCACTAGAGAGGGTGTTAGAGAGGCAGACAGAGGCAAAGAAAAGTCAGGGAGTGGTGGGAGAGTAAAACTTAAGCATGTTTGTGTCACACATCTACCAGTACAGGGTATCAAACCCCTGATGACTATGTAGTGCTGTCACATGGATATACAGTTATTGGATGCACCACATAGGTTACATGTTGAAAAGCCCTCAAAACATATATGTGATGGTGAGTCACATCTGCAACAGGGATATGATAGCTATATGGTAGGTGTAGTACATGTGCCTGTTCACATGAACAGGTGTCAACGTCAACACAGCCACACTCTCACAGGGATGCACACACATTGACACACTTGGCAGGGCCAGGGATACAACTCATCACTAGTGCTATTGCCAAAATACAGTACTGTGCAGGTACCACATGCACCACAGGGGTGATACGGAGGTTATATGGGCAAAGGTGTGTCTGACATCAGACAGCATACTTCAGTATGCCACTGGGGGTTGCAGTGAGTGTGAATGTGGTTATACGCATCATACAGTGCACAAAGAGACACAGGGTGCCAGTACTGACATGCATGGGTGCATTGCTTTATGTGTATGTAGTATTCGACTGTGCCAGATGGCTACACAAGGATAGGTGATGGGTATACTTTGGCATCAGGCCACATGATAATGGTCTGCATTGTGACTCAGGGGTGTAGTGTCTGGATTTACCCACACAGGTGGATATTGTATTCACCATCCAGTCACCTGGGTGACTACTGTGTGTGGCCAATGCTGTGCATTGCTTGCCATGTATGTGTTCCTTAGTCAATGACATAGATGGTGTCTGGGATGTGCATACCTCCCACATGCATGTACAGTGACATGTGGAACAGTACCTGGGGTGTCTGGCCCATGTTGTGTACACAGATTGTTATCATCAGATGTGCAGTCCTGACCTCATGTGGTGGGAACTCATAATGGACAGCAGGTTGACCCTGCACCTACATTGATAGCATGTTACTGGTATTCCCTGGTGTCACTGGCATCTGTCCATACAGGGCATGCTTTTCAGGCATGGTATGTCCTTTGTGGGTCACATTTGATGGCACCACAGGTGTTGCAGGTGTCCAGTGGGGAACCTGGGGGAGGTGCACTGTCGGCATGTACATGCCTATTGGACTGATGGACAGAGTGCCATGCTCTCTGTAGCACACTACAATCACACCATGGTTACTATCAGTGGGCAATATGCAGGGTACTACCAACATAGCAGCTGTTGCCTAGGCAAGTGTGTATGAGACATGGGTTGAGAGTGTTCTTTGGGTAATACAAGGGTTGCTAACATTGTTCAGCTGGCCTTGATGTCACATGTAGGGGTATGGATTTGCACTCCAGTCTCTTGGTTATGTCACATCTGTTATCCCTGTATGGTGGACATTGTGATATATACTAGGGCCACCATATTAGAATTTTGCAAAACCCACTCCACATTGAGTTCAGTTGTTACACACTCACACCCACCTCCACACAGGATATGAATGACAAACACACACACACACACACACACACACACACACACACACACACACACACACACACACACACACACACACACACACACACACACACACACACACACACCTGTCATGTCTGGGATTAGAACTCCTACCTAACTAGTATATTACACTACAGCACTACACAGTTATAGGATGCACCATGGAGATTACTGCAGTACTCCTTCCCTAAAGGTGTATTTCACAGTGAATGACATCAGCAGGATTGCCAAGGCAGGGCATTTGAATTGTAGTGAGTGTGGCTAGCCTAAAATGCATTGCTCCCTAAACAAACATAGAAACACACACAAAACATCCACAACTGCCATGTGTGGTAATAGAACCCCTAACAGAGTTCTACATCACACTACAGCATGAAGCTGTTATAGGATGCACCAAGGGGATTATGGCAGTCTTCCTTCCCCAAAGGTGTATTTCAAAGTGAATGACATCAGCAGGATTGCCAATGTAGGGCATTTGAATTGTAGTGGGTGTGACTAGCCTAAAATGCATTGCTCCCTACAAAGACATAGAAACACACACAAAACATCCTCAACTACCATATGTGGGAATAGAACTCCTACCAGAATTCTACATCACACTACAGCATGAAGGTGTTATAGGACATCCACAGGGATTACTGGAGTACTCTTTCCCCAAAGGTGTATTTCACAGTGAATGACATCAGCTGGATTGCCAAAGTAGGGCATTTGAATTGTAGTGAGTGTGACTAGCCTAAAATACATTGCTCCCTACACAAACATAGAAACATACACAAAACATCCACAACTGCCATGTGTGTGAACAGAACCCCTACCAGGGTTTGATATCACACTATAGCATGAAGCAATTATAGGATGCACCACATGGATTACCGGAGTACTTGTTCCTCAAAGGTGTATTTCACAGTGAATGACATCAGCAGCCTTGCCAAGGAAGGGCATTTGTATTGTAGTGAGTGTGACTAGCCAAAAAAGCATTGCTCTCTACACAGACAGAGACACACACACACAGTTGCCATGTCTGGGATTAAAACTCCTACCTAACTAGTTTATCACACTACAGCACTTTGCAGTTATAGGATGCACCACAGAGATTATGGGGCTACAGCTGTCCAAAAGGTGTACTTCACAGTGACTGACATCAGCAGCCTTGTCAAAGTAGGGCATTTGAATTGTACTGAGTGTGACTAGCCTAAAAAGGCATTGCTCTCTACCCAGGCAGAGAGACACACACATTCACACAGTTGCCATCTCTGGGATGAGAGCTCCTATCTACTAGTTTATCACACTACAGCAGTACGCAGTTATAGGACGCGCCACAGAGATTTCTGGGCTACAGTTGTCCGGAAGGTGTATTTCACAGTGAATGACATCAGCGGCCTTGCCAAAGTAGGGCATTTGAATTGTACTCTGTGTGACTAGCCTAAAAAGCATTGTTCTCTACACAAACAGAGACACACACAGTTGCCATGTCTGGGATTAAAACTCCTCCCTAACTATTGTATCACACTACAGCAGTACGCAGTTATAGGACGTGCCACGGAGATTACTGGGCTACAGCTTTCCAAAAGGTGTATTTCACAGTGAATGACATTAGCAGCCTTGCCAAAGTAGAGCATTTGAATTGTACTGAGTGTGACTAACCTGAAAAGCAGTGCTGTCTACACAGACAGACACACACACACACACACACACACACACACACACACACACACACACACACACACACACACACACACACACACACACACACACACACTCTTGCCATATCAGGGATTAGAACTATCAAACTATTTTGTCACACTACAGCAGTACGCAGTTTCAGGATGAGCCATGGAGATTACTGGGTTACAGCTTTCCGAAAGGTGTCTTCCACAGTGAATGACATCAGCAGCCTTGCCAAAGTAGGGCATTTGATTTGTAGTGAGTGTGACTAGCCTTAAAAGGATTGCTCTTTACACACACACACACACACACACACACACACACACACACACACACACACACACACACACACACACACTTGCAATGTCTGGGATTAGAACTCCTACCTAACTAGTTTATCACACTACAGCAGTACACAGTTATAGGACACACCACTGAGATTACTGTGCTACAACTTTCCCAAAGGTGTATTTCTAAGCTTGTCACCGCAGGGCTATGGGGAGGGCAGTGTGCGTGCATGGGCCTTAACCCATTCATCTAAAGGTTGACACACCACATGCGGGTGCACGCAGGGTTATATTCCACAGGTACATGTATATAGCTGCTAGATGACTACTTTCTTGTACAGTCACGTTGCACAGCTAGCACTTGCACCACATAGTCCGTAATGCTGACAGATACCGGTGGCCAATGTCTACAGTGAGTGACATCTGAACCTCATGTGGTTGTAGCCATTTGGCTGTGTGCTTGGTGGGACAGGCCTCATAATGGATGGCTCCTTGTCACAGTCACTCTCTTCCATAAATCTATGTACATCTACTTTTGGCTTATTATAGTATGTTGTCCTTGGATATATGCCTGTATTCCTATCCACTGTGTGTGCAAAGCATGAGTGGTGCATACTAAGGAGTGTCTGCACTAACATCTGCAACTGACAGATATATCTGGTCCATTGTTGTTTGCAGACATGGGCTTCATTTGTTTAAGTGTGTGAGCATGCCCAGTATGACCTTTCAGTATGTTGTTGTCTGACATTGCCTTCATTTGTCTGTGTGTGAGCATGCCCATTATGCCCTTCTGTATTGAATGTGTGGATCGATTCTAGGTAGTTTGTACTCCAGTGCAGACCTTTGTGTTGTACACCTACAGGTAGCAAACTGTTCAGGGGATAATGTGTACTGTAGGTGATTGTGTCTGTGCTGCTTCAGCTTAGCAGAGATATTCAGACATGTGTACTGTTATACACAATGATGTCTTCTGTCCTCATGTACTGTCAGATGGACATTCTTGCTCACAGTGATGCCTTGGGGGACAAGCATGACTGCAGCTGTGTCCGGTATTGTGGGCAGCCACCTACGTATTCATGGTAAGTTATGCCATTCTGGAGGGGGAGCTGCAGACACTTGCTACTGGGTCTGTGTATCTGGTTCAGCATCTTGGTACAGTGCTGGCAGAGGATCCCATACTTGTACACCCATTGACATGACAGTATGGGCTTATCTTGCTGTAGCAATGCCTCACAGCTGTACATATTCACACAGGTTGCCTAGAGGCAGGGGCCATGGGTCAGGAAATTACCCCTATTGTGATGTACGGGCAGGTGTGTAGCCACCCATTTATGTGTTTGCAGCCAGGGATAGTGTGTGCACACAGCTTGGTGTCTGAGCTTGGTGTCTGACCCTGCACATTGCTGCCCATGCTCCCACCGCCCTCTGTTATTCTAACCTCTTCCATACATTATGCATGCATTCTCTGATACTTTCCCTAAGGGTATCACCCCATCACAGGTGTGTGTTAATGTTGGACCACAGTTCATGCAGTGGGACATGGTGGACATGTTATTGTGGTTTGTCCACATGGCCTTGCATATGACTTATATGGAGTGTATGCTGTTATTTGTGTGTCCATGACAGAACATGCATTGGCAGTACATGTGAGACACAGGCTTTTGGCAGAGGCCTGTGTAGCATTAGGTGTTGCTGGTCATGTGGCAGGCCATTGCATTCTGTCAGTCCTACAGTCTCAGACAACCATGCAGTATATTCCCCTGGGGTGACAGGGTAGGTGTGATAGGTGGTCATGCCAATACCTTCTATTAGTCTTGATCAGGTGGTGTGGATGCTCGCAGGCTGCTACCTACAACTAGGGGCACATCTGCACTGCATGCAGCATTCTTCTGCTATTGCCATATACAGGTGGGGGCATACTGTACCCATTCCCCACAGCAGGGATATGACCAGAGAGGTTACTGTGGGTGGTGTTTGCATGAGCTGGGTACATGTGTGCTATAGACACTACTTGCATCTGACACACAGATATGCATGAGGCATTCCAGTTATGCTGGCATGTGCAAGTACATCAGCTGTTTCCTGATACATCAGTCCTACCTCCTTTGTGATCTGCAAGTGTTCGGGCAGACATCACTGGCATTCCCTACTACAGGACCAGTTACTGTGATGCATACCTATATGTACAATTCCAAGGGTGTCTCCGTTTCAGAGTGACACAATATATACTGTATGTCTAGGGTACTTTCCCCTATGTACTGCTTGTATATCTAGCCCAACACCCATGCCATGTCAGTCTTTCAGATGGTGACACATATTACCCCCATACATTTACAATGGCTTACTGCTAGCATATGTTATACTGGTTGGGATTGTCGTTGGCACTGCAGTTGTGAGGGCTTGTACCTGTCATCAGCAGTAGTGGGCAATAGCCACCAGGTCTTACCTCAACATGCATACATACTGACCACTCTCACACAATAAGAAACACACACCATCTTAACACACACAGACCTGCATATTGTGCAAATGTTACAACCTATCCTGCTACCTTGGCCACCTCTGGGCATCTGTGCTCCACTCGTATTATACCTACTCATGCATGTTACTACATTTCAACACAGGACTGGGGGGCACACCTGACTGTTACTTCATTTCTACACTGGATTGGGAGAAGGGGCACACCCGACTGTTTCTACATGTCTACATAGGATTGGGGGGGGGAATACCTGACTGTTACTACATTTCTACACAGGATTGGGGGGCACACTTGACTGTTACTACATTTCTACACAGGATTGGGGGGCACACATGACTGTTTCTACATTTCTACACATGATTGGGGGCACACCTTACTGTTTCTACATGTCTACATAGGATGGGGGGGCACACCTGGCACTTGTACACATTTGCTATGACTGTACTGGTATGTCAGGTACTCCATGTCATTCGGTATTCTAACCTATCATGCTGACTAGAGGCATATCAGTATACTACAGGTCTTAGCTTTCGTTGACCTACATATTAGTGTCTGACTTCCTACCCTTCAGAACTAACATCCCACTGCCTGACCTGCTGTAGCCTGTCTGTGTAGGCCTGTGGGGGAGGTTACCCATAGGCATCATTCAGAGACCATAGCACAGCCTCTATTTGTGTTTGTGTACACCTGTCCTGCTGGCTGAGACTGCTGTTGGGTATGTGAACCTTCCTGACTGGCATGTGTAAGACATATGGACACACATGTTACCCAGCACATTTCCTGCAGTGGGTTTTGTCGCCTTGTGTAGTACTGGCTACTATGGTGACTCCAGTATTTATTACAGATGTCATTGTGCCATTAGGGGTGTCTACTATCTGCTGGCAATACCATTCAGCCACCCGATTCCATTGAATGCTCACATCCATACCATAGATACAGGCAATGACACATTCTACTCCATTCAGCAATTGGTAGGTTGATTGACTTACCTTGTGGGTGTGCCAGTATTGAGGATGGTGCTGAAGGGCCGCCTATGTCGGATGCACATAGTACACTCCCTATACATGGTTGAGCACAGTTAGTGTCATGTTTGGCATCCCTTTTACTGTATGTGCAAGTCAGAGAGAGGTGCCATTCCCTGGATCCCTACTGTGTCAGTGTATGTGCTATGCATTGCCTCTTTGCCAAGGCCAGGACATACTGGGCATGTTCCATCTACCTACTAGGGCAGGCTCAGGTTGTTCCTCCTCTGAGTCATTCTGTGCCTGTGCAGGCCTTGGCATTGATGGGGGGCTGTGTGGCCCTGCCCTGTGCTGTTCCTGCTGCAGCTGTTTCCACAGGATCATATTGTGTATCATGGCACATACCATAACAATTTGAGTACATGTAGCTGGTGAGTACGGCAAGCTCCACCGGATGTGTCCAGTCACTGGAACCATGACTTGAGCATCCCAAAAACATGTTCTATTATAAGTCTGGTCTGTGTGTGTACTTCATTATGGCGTTCTTGTTTGGGTGTGTGTGCATTTCTGATGGGTGTCATCAGCCACGGCTCCAGTGTTTAACCAGCATCCTCCACTAGGTGGCCGTAAGGGATATCCCCATTGGCAAATCTCTGGTACAGATGTGTCAGATGCCAGATGTGGGAATCATGATAGCTTCCAGGCCAGCAGGCACACACATTCATTATAATGTCCTGGGCATTGCACATGACCTGGCAGTTGATGGAGGGGAGGCCCCTGTGGTTGATGTAGACCCTACCCTGATCACCAGGTGGTGCTTTGATACATATGTGTGTGCAGTGTATAGCACCCACTACCTCAGAGTATTCTGCAATTTGGTGGAAGAGACGCATATTGCTGGCCAACACCTCACAGGTGTTGAAGAAATATACATGCTCACCGGCATGTGCTGACATGTGTTCCAGGAAGTGGTGGAATACTCTGGATGCTGATGCCTGTGAAGTCCCCATGATATCCCCAGTTGAGCTTTGGGAGGTACCTACTCATACCATGGTAACCACTGGGATGGGTTCCACTCTGTCAGTTCGGTGTGTCAGGTGTGGCCAGCACAGCTCGACAATTTGCTGTAGGAGGTCCTTGTCCACCCTATGCATTCCACTATCTCCAGCTCATGTAGCCCTTGGTAGGTTACCCTGGGTCTGTACACTCTTCTCAATCTCCTCACTGTGGGTTGGTCGACAGCATTCACATCCTCACCACCCTGAGCCTCTTCCACATGTTGTTGTATGATGGCTGCTGCAGCTCCTATCATTTTCTTGTTTTGTTTGTTAACAGTTCCCTGCTTGTATACATCAGTGGTGTAGAGTATGGGAAAAACCAGAAGGGAAGGTGTTTGCATAGTTTATAGTAGTGTTCTGGGCTAGGCTGGTCTGCTGCCTGTGTAATTGGCTGATTCGGATACATTTTACCTGCCAGCTATGCTAGTTCTCCTAGATTACCTTCCTACTGCTGTTTTCCCTTCCCATTGCCTTCCTGTTTAAGTCCAGGGGCACGCTGCACAAACACAATGCTCAAATGTGCACAGAGCTGCTATTTCCTGGTTTAATTTTTTTTTTCTTTAAAACACGGTGTGCGGCGCACACACCCGCTTAGGCAATGTAAAGAGTGCTAGGCAGCCTCAGACACACCCCCTTGCCTAGCTGTGCTAAGCTAGGAATAAACCTGATCCACAGGGCTCCAATCCAGTTACAGTATGCCTGAAACACCCCCCTATGATGTCAGCTAACACCTAGACTTGCACCAAGCTATTCCTGCTCTTACACTGTTGGGAGCTGACTAGCATGCAGGGGAAATCTGGGATTCACTATCATTCCCCTCCTTTGCATAGGATTGCCTGCTAATGCATAGATACATGTCTCACACTTAGCCTCCCCCCTTAGCACTATTCATTGGCCATGTTGTCTTCTGCCTGCCATTGACTATAATGGCAGAATAGTGATTTTAGTTAGAATGCTTACTTTAGGCTTATTTTCTTAATTTCCCCCAATCCCATTTGCGTGCCGCTGCCCTACACTTAAACAGTCGAGATCGTCTAAAAAAAATTAAAAGTTGATTTTTTTTTTTCAACTGTTTTCACTGTTTTCCATGCCAATGGCCTTATACTTGGCCATTGGCATGCTTTCTAAATGATATCCACCCTTTATTTGGAGCTGTCATGGCTCCCTTTTGGAATTTGCAGAATTGTACTCCTTTACTGGCGGAGTACATTTCTGTAGATTACACTAGTCCTGCACGGCCAGTTTCCAGCTTCCTGGATTGCAAATTCACCTCATTTGCATGGATTTCTCATGCAAATGGGGTAATTTGCATACAGGGGCTGAGATTGTGCAGAAGTAGTGCAGGAGCACTTGTGCACGCCCCTACAGGTTATTCCTGGATCGCACGGCAGACATATTATCTGCTGGAGCTCCTGCACTAATCCTGCATGCTGTGCAAGGCTTGCAGAATCCAGAGGACTGTCTCCGTCTCAGTGGAAAACCAGAAATAGAGGAATAGCCATAAGAGTCTGATGTTCAGAGGTTCTTTTGGCAGAGGTCAGAGCCACCAATAAGGCATCTTTTCAGATATACAATTTCAAAGTGCAAGTAGCAGCTGGTTCAAAAAGTGGCTGAGTTAATGTTCCAAGGACATATTTCAAGAAGGATGAATGGGTTTTCTTGGAGGCCTAATATGATACACACTCCTTCTTAACAAATACTATACATGCACTTACTAAGATCCACTGTAATACACCTCCAACTATCCACACCATACCCAAAGATGTCACTGTCTCCTTTTCTTTTAAACTTGTTTAAGCTTATACCATAAAAAAGACTCTCTAAACTAAAGCTCACAACCCTTGCAGCTAATAATCTGCCCTCAGAATTCCTAAAACCAGCAGTAGATTTATCTATTATCCTGTGTCTATTCTCATTAACTGCTCTGTATTTGAACAATGCATTCCTGTAATCTGGAAAATATCTTACATAATCCCTCTGCACAAAGGTGGCAGCTCTACTGAGTTCTACAACTACAGACCCATAGCAATTTTACCTCCCTTATTCAAAGTCTTAGGAAAATGCATTCATATGCAGCTCTTGAATTACAATTTATCTAATAATCTCCTTTCTAGCACACAGTGTGGTTTCCACCCAAATCATAGTACCACAACCGCCCTTCTCAGTTTTACCAGTACTATCAACTTAGACAGAAATGATGGGAATCTTGTATCCTCCATGTTCTTGGACCTATCCAAAGCTTTTGATGCTGTTTCTCTTCAGAAAATACTTAATAAATTCTCTTCTCTAAAACTCAGCCTTTCATCACTAATATGGTTCCACAGTTACTTAACTAAATGACAACAAGCTGTCAAATGGCAACAAGATCTCTCTTCACTCTCACCTGTTACCATGGGGGTTCCCCAAGGGTCAGTTGTAGATCTTCTATGTTTCACTGTCATTACCAACAAGCTCCATACAGCTACTTCTCTAGCCTCCTTTTTGCAACATGCTGATGACTCTACTGTCATCTGTGTTGCACCTACCCTGAAAGAACTCAAAGCAAAGATGCAACAGTCCTTCCTAGCTGTTGAAGCCTGGTTATCAGACTCTCAACTCATTCTGAATCCATCCAAAACTAAACTCATGTTCTTTCATCCCTCTAAATCACATGACCCACCAACTCCGTTCCAAGTATACTCTTCCAATAATACCATAATATCAATTGTATTCCAAACAAAATTACTAGATGTGCTAATAGACAATAATTTGAGATTTGATATACACCTATCCCAGTCTATCAAAAAAATGCACGAAACTGGGTGATCTGTACAGACTTTAAGCCTTTTCTCACTAGCACCACAAGACAGGCAATTGCCAGAATTCCCTATTCTCAACCCTGTTATATGCGTCCCCTATCTTCACCAATCTAAAGAAAACTGATTTGATCAAACTGAAAACCTGCTACAATAAATTCGCTACTAACTCCCCTCACAGGTCTCACCACTGCTCTGCCTTACAACAACTCAACTGGCTAGAATTATCCCATTACCTAACCTACACTCAACCCCTTACTGCCGACAAACTGGTACACCATCCTGAAAGAACTCCCGCTCTTCAACAATTGCTCCAACCTTACACTAGCATTCGAGTCCTCTGATCCTTGAATAAATCCCTACTACAGGTATCCAAATCCAGCAATACCACCAGCGACTCCCTCTACTCTATACTTCCAGATTTTGGAATACTATACCACAGGCTATCATAACTTTTGCTGACCAAACTCAATTTAAAAACTTTAATAACAAATGGCTTTCCCCATGCACTAGTCCTGCCTAAATCGTATTCCCTCGACCAGTAGCTAGCCAGACCACTCTTCTACCATACTATATCCATCATATGTAACTAAACTCATAGACTAACTACTTTTGCTCCTTACCCATATCCCCCCTTTGCTTCTAAAATAACCATTCAGTTCTCTTCCGTTAATATTCTAATACCTATACATATTAACTCCCTCTTCTCCTCTCAGCTATCACCATATCTTTACCTTAAACCTCTCTCCTTCTTTCCTATAATTCTTTCTTCTATTAATACATGTTAACTCTCTATTTTCCTGTCACCTACTTCCAGATCTTTATCTTAACTTCTCTCATTATACTATATCTGTCTTTCCCTTGCTTTGTTCTCTCTTCTCCTCTCACTTCTTATCCCTATTCAGCTGGATTCACTAATGTCTGCCCTACCATCTAAGCCCATCTTTCTCCAGGATTTTCCTTGTCCTTCTCATACCTCCACTTTTTATCTGCTCTTTCACTTCATAGGATATTTTCACTGAGAAAATTACTCACTAATCTGATGTTTGTATGTAAATCTGCTGCACAGTTTAAGCTATTGCTTGTTAATGTATCTAATACTGTAGTAATGTTCAAACCTTTGTTTGTTACTTCTTTGTCTCAAATACCATACACACACACACACATATATATATATATATATATATATATATATATATATATATATATATATATATATATATATATATATATATTTCACTTAATGCAACTGATGTCTTGTATGTATAAATTTTGTAGTTAACTATGTGATTTTGTTACTTGCCTCTGGAGCTTTTCTCCCCAGGCCTCCGCTGAAAATGGGCTCTGTCCTAGTTGGACTTTACTGGTAAATAAATGTTAATTAAATAAATAAATAAACTTGTTATAAACTGTTTGACCTCAAATCTAGAAGTAAGTGGTGAATCCAGAAGCAGAGAGGTAGAAATGGCTGGTCATATGAAAGACCAATATGAATACTACCAAAAGATGGCCCTGTTCATTGTTGTGACACCAAGAAGAAAATCATTTCCACTTAGCAACATAAAATTTGCCAGCAGAGTGTATTTTTTTGCCAACTCCAAAACCACACATCCTTAGGAAAAAAGTGTCAAAAAGGAACCAAAACCCCATCACCAAAAGTGTAAACTGTAGGGTGAGAAGATGAGGGTGAATTAAAAAGCTTTTGTCCTGTGGGAGTAGATTCATCCAGTGAGATAACTTGTGATGATTGCCCTAGTCAGGTGAAAAAGAAGGGGAAAACAATGTCTGGACCAAAGGGTGACAGCATTTATTTTACATTTGTTTACCAGGGGGTCCGACTGGGTACAGAGCCCATTTTAAGTGGAGGCTCAGGGAGAAAACCTCTGTAACAGTTTGCAACAACAAAAAGTTTACAAAAAACATACAGTTAGCAAACATTAATTTACAGCAAGTAATAACTACAATAATATTGAGCAACGACACTATTGTATACTGATTAGACAATGAATTTAACAATAGTATAAAGTTAAGGTGATTTACATTGATAATATGTATTTTCTAGTGCAGTAGCCATTGTATTTTATGTTATCTTGTCAAATTGTCTGATTGCCTGCCAGTTTTAGAATGTTGTAACTGTTGTTAACAGGTTATATTGTCTGATTTAGAGAAAAAAAAAGTGAGGGGTAGATGGGGGAGTGGAAGGGAAGTTTGAGAACAAGGAGTTGTTTATGTAAGTTGGATTTGATCTTACTGAAATGTGTATTAGAAGGTGGTGAAAGTAGGAAAGTGGGGTAGGTAGGAAGCTTAGGGTTTAGGCAGGGGTGTGGCATGGACATATCCAGTTTTTCATATTGATAATGTAGTCTTTAAGTAACATCTTGAAGTGGAATAGGTTTTCAGTTGATAAGATTGATTGAGAGAGACTGTGCCATATTTTGGAGATATAATTTTAGTAAAGAGAGTCTCCAGCCTTCTTATTTGACTTGGAAATATATAGAAAACATTTATTTGAGGAGCAGAGTAGTCAATTATTAGTGTAGGGCTGGAGCATTTCTTGGAGGGCTGGGTGTTTGTCTTGTTGGTGAATGAGTTTGTGGGTGGTTGTAAGTTGGGTGTAGGTTAAATGGTGGGGTAGTTCTAGTCAGTTTAGTTGTAATGCTTGGCAGTGATGGCTTTGATGAAGGGCATTGGTTGCAAACTTAGCAAGTTTGTTATAACAGGCCTCAAGGTTTATTAATTTGGTTTTGCTTAAATTGGTGAATATGGAAGAAGCATATACTAGGGTGGAGAGAAGCTGTATTCTGTCTATTTCTTGTCTGGTAGTAGCAGTGAGGAAAGGCTTAATTATATAAAGAGAGCCTAGTTTTATATGTGTCTTTTTAATAGCATGAGCTAGGTGTTTGTCGAATTTCATGTTTTTATCTATTATTACACCTAGTAGTTTAGTTTGGGGCACTGATGATATGGTAGTATTGTCAGATGAGTGTATTTGAAATGATGTAGGGGATTCAAGGGATTTACCAGGATGGAACAGCATGAGTTTAGTTTTATGTGGATTAAGTAATAGTTGTGCATCAGACAGTCAAGATTCTATGGCTGAGAAAACCTGTGTTTTTACTCGGAGATGTTGAAGGACTGGTGCAGTGCAAATGAGTGTAGAATCTTATGCATATTGCACAACAGTGGCAAGCTGCATAGCCATGTCTAGTTTATTAGTAAAAATAATGAAGAGAAGGGGACCAAGGATTGAGCCCTGAGGGACTCCCATGGAAACAGGTAAGAGGGATGAGAGACTGTGCTACCATTTGACAGCTACTTGTGCAAGACCTTTGGCAACAGAGGAAGAAGGGGAAGTACATACAGGACCATCCATCTCCAAGAAAAGGACATGGCATCTAATTTCCAAGCCAGAGTACTTGGCAATCTGGAAAAGAAATCAGGGAGCTGTCTTTTCTGAGGGAGGCAAAAAGATCCACTTGAAGAGCACCCCACTGATGGACAATGTCCAGGAAAATCTCTCTGTGTAACATCCATTCATGAAGACATGCCCTAAATTGTCCTCCACTACATTATTTTCTAAAGGAATATAGACTGCTTGAAGAATCAAATGATGGTGTATGAAAATTCCCCACTCTATGAGGGCTAGTCTGCAAAAGAGGTAAGAATTTGTTCCCTCTTGTTTATTTATGTACCACACAGGCATGGTGTTGTCTGTAAATAACCTGAGTGGATCTGTAGAACAAAAGTAATGCAGATCCTGAACAGACAGAATCAGAGCTTTCATTTCTTTGATATTGATATGCCCTGTCACCTCCAGATGAGACCAGACATCAGGATTAGCTAGTTTATTCTGGCAAGTGCTGATGTGGTTCAGAAAATTCTGTACAAATGAACCTCATTAATTATGTTGCAAACAAAAACAGCACTTAAGCAAATTCTTTATAGTATTTCTTCCTAGGCTATCTTCAAAAGTCATGAACTTTGTAGATATATGTTTCTTAATGATTCCATTGCGCTGCATGCATATTACATTTCTGCATAGTTGACTTTATCTCTTATATAGACACTGTATGGGTGTACTGTAAATGCGATTCACATTCCTAACTTGAACATTTTTGTTTGTTATAGTTGAGTCAGTTACACTCCAGGATGGAGGACATCACCTATCGGATGAGATTATCATCAGTACCCCACAGCAGCATGGCAGAAGTTTGCTGGGAAGGATAGGTGATACAGTGTAGATGAATCAGGAGTGGAATGACATTGGCATCATGGTCAATGCTGTGAGCAGCCAGAACAGTACTAAACATGAATGCCACCGTTAGTGCTGCAACATGGCCTACACGTAGCTAAACATGCCAGCCACTTCAGATGACAGTCCATTGCCACAGTTGGGGAGCCTACGATTCCTACACCAGATAATACACAGTTGTCACTAGCATCATACCACCACCTTTGTTAGAGTCATTAAATTTCAAGTGGTGACATTGAGCTTATCCTACCTTGATACAGTTGTATGTCCGTTATTAAGTTACTTAATATTTCATACCTGAACAGTCATATGCGTTACACATTAACATCAGTTCCAGGTATCAGCACATCAGTCGGAGTTACCTCTTGTCATCCAGTGCTGACACGCCAAAGAATTATTCGACTAGCTCTCATAGTGATACGCTTCTATAATTCTTGTGCTGCATTTGAAGTTTGCATGTCTTGTGTTACATGACCATCATACAGTGAAAAGCCACAGCTAAGACAACCAGATACTTGTTGCATTGCCATGTTCCCTATCTGTATTAGATGCATACCTTTAAAATTGTTGTGCTACCTTCATGTTGATATATCCTATGTTGCAAGACTATCACAGATATAGACTGTAGGGATATACATAGGATTTAGTCTGCTAGCATTATACAAAAGTGGTCGCATGTGTTGCACATTAACATTAGTTGCACATTATGTCTTCCACAGCTCAACACAGCAGTCAACGTCATCTCTTGTCATCTGATTATGACATGCTAGATAAGTATTTCCCTATCTGTCATAGTGACATTCTTGTGTGATTCTTGTGTTGCCTTCATGGTCACATGTCATCTGTTACAGGAGCATCATGCAGTGCAGTGCCACAGACATGATGCCCAGGTATTTAAAGAATTGCATTGCTTTTGATTAGAGAGTTGTACCTTGTATAAGGTAGTTCGACATGCATCTTCTTATGTACACATGTTTACTGTGTGCTTATATTTTTACTCTGTTCTTGCAGCTCATCCATATCTCTCTTCCTACCAGGACTCCTCCATAGATCCTGACAGTGGATCTGATGTGGCACAGAGAGGCAGCACACTCAAATCTACAAATGACACTGCCACTTGGGTTTACTTTGTTAATCTCAGATGGTTTCAATTCTGCATCCCGATATATTTCCTCCTGTCTGCTAATAGTGGGGTATCAGCTACTGGTTACGCAGAAGACCTTGAGGAACTATCTCCACATGTGTCTGATAATGATGATGAGACAGCTCACAAAGGGCTACTGATATCTATATGGCACATGGCCAAGTGGTAGTCATGCATGAATGTGTGTCTGATTGTGTACACCTGCTGTAATAAGCACATGATTGGTTGCAGCACCTTCATACACTGAGCTGTATGCACTTGCTCATGCAATGACCATTTGTCACACCAGATCTGTGTGTTGCATAAGAATTAGAAGCACAGGCATGATGAGGTTATGATAGTAGTGGTGACAATTGAAACAATGTGGAATCAATTACATGCTCTATAAAGCAGCTTGTCTCAGGTGTGTATAAGCAGTGTTACAACAGTAGCTGGGCCATACATGCCCTGTACTTTATGATCAGTATATCAGCATGAGGCAGAGAGAGATCTCCTCTTGCATGCACTACTCATGGCACTCATTCATCCATAGTGCCGGTGCTGCAACATGAATGCTCACCTGTTGTGGATCACTATGCTGAGACCCCAAGTTACACCTCATGTCATATTCTATGTGCCACTGCAAGGACGAGTGTGTTCCACCTTACACAGACACCACCACCAGATCTGCTGTACAACACTGTGGGACTGAAGTTTCCTCTCATAACAGGGGCATCAAATATCATATAGGTGACCTCATCTATGTGTATATATGCATGCACACATATATATGGGTCTATGTTACTTGATCGAAATTTCACAATTTCGAACAAGAAATGTAGAAACCCATTTAAGTGAAAGTGCGCTACATCAAAAGTGCACTTTCGCAAAAGCTGATTCAAAACAAACTGCACCCCCCACACCCCCCATACTTAACTATACTAACTCCAAGACCATGCTAAAGTGGGGAAAAGGATAGATTTCCTTATCCCCACTGTAATGTTCTTCGGTGAATCGGCTTTAGCGAAAGTGCACTGTCGATGAAGTGCACTTTCGCTTAAGTGGGTTCGATCTTTTGTTTGTCGAAAAACAGAAGTAGACCCCCGTATATATATATATAGATATATATATATATATATATATATATATATATATATATATATATATATATATAGATAGATACCTAAGCTAGGGTATTTTTGCCTACAATGCCCAAGGCAGAATTTTGCTTAGATTCATAAAAACAAATATTTTTAAATCATATTGCTTTAATACTTTGTATGTAAGATAAGTTTTGAATAGATGCTTCATTAGGAAGCTAGGTTAATATAGCTGTGCAGGTTTATAGAACAACTTGAGATCTCTAAGGTCTATAATTAATCAACAGATTACTCCAGAGCAGAAGCTTCATGTGCGGTTGTTTCTTAGTAGTTTCTCTCAGATTGATGTAAATGACTTTGATGTTGAAGGTTGTTATGGTAATGACTACTATTTTAGAACATTTTACTAGTAAACCCAGAGTGTGATTCATCATTTAAACCTTTGAGACTCTTGTTTTTCTGATCTGCTCATCTATTTCATATCTTCTCTATCTTTCTGTCTTGATCTGACAGGTTGCACCTTCACACTTACAAACACACACACACACACACACACACACACACACACACACACACACGCGCCAAACAATTAAAATTGTACTGCCTTGCCAAGTAGGACATCTGGACAGATTTTATATCAGCACTAGAAGAGATCTAAAAATAATTAAGAAAAAGTAATTGATGATACAGAGCAGACTTTGAACACTTTTCATGAATATGAATGCTATAATTTGCCTTTCATTTTTTTACACAGTACTCTGACAGCATAATTAACTGTATTTTGTTAAATATTTTAAACCAGAATTTGCCTTAATGAAAAAAAAAGTAAGCAGACTATCGAGTTTACCTTTCACCCTCTCACTCCCCAGTATTATTTTTCCTACATACCACACAGACTTCCCAAACTTCATTTATTCTTCAGGCTCTTAATCCGTAGGGAATGACATTAATATTGCTGATGCATTCAAATTGGTATGCAGTATAGTTTTCTCATTCAAATTTTGATTTTATTTATGATAATAAACCACAAGAATATTGGGGGTTTCTGTTTCATTTTCTCTTCCAGGTATACAAGCTAAAAAACTAATAAAAAGCTGAAGTGTTCAGCATGAAGGATGATATGCAGGAACATATAAAGCACTGCACAATCCTGTTTCCAGCAGGAAGATATAAAGCTCTGCACAAACTTGTTTCTAGTAGGAACATATAGAGAACTGCACAGTCCTGTTTCTAACAGGAACATATAAAGCACTGCACAATCCTGTTTCTAGCAGGAACATATAAAGCACTGCACAATCACGTTTCTAGCAGGAACATATAAAGCACTGCACAATCCTGTTTCTAGCAGGATTGTTCAGTACATAATGAGGAGGTGATTCACATACAACTGAGTCAATATGAAAGATCTGGCAAGTACCACTACAGTGGTCTTTCTGGATATCGGAGCATGAAATTCAGCAGACTGGGACATGGCTAATGTAAATTAGTCATGTGCTCTGCACTGCAGCCATACCCTGTGGTTGAACGAATATGGTAGAGCAATTGGTACACAAGCTCTGCTGCACTATTTCATGTAGGGCAGAGAAGACTGAAAACAGTAGATTTACAGAAACACCCACCATTGTTCATGGCAACATATCGTATTTGAGTACTGCAGCAGGTAAGTATTGTGAGTGCTGCATATGTGTGTGTGTGTGCGTGTGTGTGTGTGTGTGTGTGTGTGTGTGTGTGTGTGTGTGTGTGTGTGTGTGTGTGCGTTTGTGTGTGTGTAGGTGTCTGTGGAACAGCATTGCGTGATTAATTGTGCTCGGCACAACTGTTTCAAATCTATGAATGAGTTATGCAGTGACTAGGGTTCAAGGAAGGTGCCCTAAAACTTTGGAAGCTGGCCGGCTAGTCTGATCCTTGTCAGGACTTTCAATATAACTTAGACTACTGCAACAGAGATCTAATGATGATCATTTAAATAAGTTTTTTGTTTAATGTGGTTTGGTAGTATACAGCTGTAAACATTTGATGGTGCACTGATACATGTCCAGCTGGGTCTGAATTCTTTTCTCACCATTTGAAATACTTGCTGCATTGAAGAATATCTTAAAGCACAGGATAGTAACCAATTTGTTAGTTTACTTAGAGTAAGCTCATGCTTTTTTAAGTAAAGCAGGTTGGATAGTGAATGAAAAGAATGTGGAACTTTGTGTGTTAAATCACAAGCTCCACAGTCAGAAGAGTTTAACCATCAGCAGGGCAGAGTGATTAGTTTTTATTCCATTTTGAACAATGGTTATTGATGAAAAGATAGGTCAGTTAGCTTACTCTTTTCATGGGAGTGGACTCCAAAGTCCAGCATCAGGAGATGGAATGGGTAAGTACAGAACATAAAATATTTGTAAATAAGAGACAGAAAAGGCATTCATTTAGGAATGGAGAATATGAGCTATAGTTTCCTGAATGAAGAATTTTTTCCTCAACAAAAATGCCTTCCTAGCAAATAATATTTTGCTAACAAATGTAGCATGTTATTTAGATGACAGATGAGCAAATAATTTTCTTGTGGGACAAGCAGTATAAAATGGCATGGCTATCATAATAAAGTCCTGACTGAAAAAGATTTGTGACTCCGTGGATAGTAGTTCAGCATACTTATGTATTAAAGTAGAGAGATTGCCAGTCACAGACAAATGTGTTCAGCTGAAATAGCAGGCATCTGTTAACTGTGATCTTTAACATATTTATATTATATGCTTAAGTTTTGCTGAATAACTTAAAACATTAGGAAAACCTACTTCAAGTGAAGTCAAACTTGACATATTTTCAGTAAAGTAAATGTAAATAACTTTGCATTTTAATCAAGTTATTAGGTCATTACTATTTTAACTAGAAATAATTTGAAAAGACTGTAGAATGACATAGAAGTCTTTTGCGAAAATAATATGGTAAGTACAAAAACTAAGATGTCCTCATATAGCAAGCATATTTTTAGTAGCATTACATAACTGCATTTGTACAACAGATCTAAAAGTTTAAAATATTCCACTTATGTCAAACAGATTTTAGAATTGCTTTCATTTCACAATAGTCATTTTTTGGATGTGCGTGGCTTGCAAGTCATTATACAATGAAAAACTGAGAAGAAATGGAGGTTAAGGCACTGTGCAAGACCTTAGCAAGCTCCATCCTCCACCCCCCCTAAACTTGTATTACCTGTCTGTCCTTCTGTTTCAGATGAAACACATTACTGAAAACATTAATGGAAATGCTGGCAAAATGTCAAGACAGCTGGTCTATAAGACCTGTCTAATGAAAATTTCCATGAAGTGATCTATTTGTTTTGCAATGCAGTTCCATCTGCATGACTGTTTCTGTCATTCTTGCTCTCAAAAGTGGCTGATGAAAGTTCATTTATTTCACTGCTCAGTCACATGTCTCATAAACAGACACACAGAAGAAATATCAGCTTTTATGAAATAGTATGAGAGCCTTACCCGCTATCTTGACTTCCTACAACTATCAACTGCACAAAAACTAATATATAAACCTAATAGCTGTCCAGCCCTAAAAGGCATCCTCCACACCTACAGTCACACCACAAACCTCCTTTCAAACAATAAGCAACTGATAGACATGCACAAACCCACCAAAAAAGCAGGCGAGTGTGTCTATTCCTATGCCATAGCTAAACTATGGAACAACCTACCAAATGATATTACCAGTATAGACAACCCCAAAAGTCACACTAAAAAAACTACTTGGACAATTCCTGGACCTGCCTTTGCCTAATCTAGCATCTTTTCCATCCTTCTTACAACTTCTTTCCCCTCTCGCTCTCTTCTCATCCTTCCACCCATCCTCCAGCATCCTACAAACTTCATTCTTCTTTGCTCATCCCTTAAATTCTTTCAACTTATAAATATACCATCCACTAACAGCTATCTGCCTTTTCTAAACTACTTAACAACACATCACATAATCTACCTTGTAGTATACCCCTCCTTTCATTTTTACTACTACTATTATACATTAAAATGTTATGTGTCTTATTTTATTAACTTTTCCTCTTCAAAAGCATAAAAATGTTCTGTGTTTCTATTCTAATGACTATATATGCTGTGTAAAATTATCCAAATGTAAAATTATTATGTACATCCCCTCTACCTGATGTTGCATCTAAAACTATGTAATCTTCTTCTTCTTCTTTCGGCTTTTTCCCAGTTAGGGGTCGCCACAGCGGATCATCTGTCCGCTCATGATTGGCAGTGGAGTTTTACAGTGTCGAGTTGCCAGCCAGCCCAACCTTCCACAGAAGGCACACACTCACACCTAGGGCCAATTTAGAGTGTCCAATTTACCTACTGCATGTCTTTGGGATGTGGGAGGAAACCGGAGCACCCGGAGGAAACCCACTCGACCACAGGGAGGACATGCAGATCTAAAACTATGTAATGATGTCTCGAATTTTTGATGATATATTAATTCTGATGATCTATTTACTGCTATTGACTTTAAGTTACTGTTTGGAGCTTTTCTCTCTGGGCCTCCACTGAAAATTGGTTTCTGACCCAGTTGGACTTTCCCGGTCACCAAATGTCAATAAAATAAATAAATAAACAAACAAATAAAGGTATTAAAACTATAGGACCACTAAACCTCCTTGTTGCACAATAAATTGGTGTGATATACAGATGTTTTGTTAGAGTGCATATGCATCTCAAGTACTGTGCACACACACAAAAAGAAGTAGGAGATGAATTAGATCCAAGCTTTCTCATCTAATATTCCATTGTCTGTAACAGGGTTCAGTAGTTTTGTACTGAGGAAATATTACACTGCAGTACCAAATGCAAAGCATACTATAGTAAACATAAAACTATTTTATATATATATATATCAGTTGCTGACTATATCCCCTGCTGTTTATTCTTCATCTAGAGTAGACATCAAACACATTATTGGAATAATGGATGACGGAATGCAATTATTAAATGTCTAGCCACTCTTGTTGAATCCATTAAATAAATACAGGATTAATATGGTCCAAAAATTGCCAGTCCGAGAAGGAGCTAAGAAAAATGTCCAAACATGAAAATTATTAATCATTCCATATATGTCTGATCTCAATATTAGCTGGAATTCAACTTTTCATGACCTTGATAAACAATTGGTCCTCATCATTGCAGAGAAAGTAAAATTTGGACAAAACCTGCAAAATGCTATCCCCAAGTACATATAGCTATTACCATTCTCTTGCCTTCCCAGGTGAATATCTCTTGCCTTGTGCCATCACCATTGTTGCCTGTTACTTTTCCTACCAGGTCTGGCCTTCTGCCTGCATGAGTACACTATAACCACCTACCCACTCTTCTTTCTGCTACAGAATGTAAGAACATTTTAAACATTTCAGTAGAAAAGCAGGAAGTACTTCTTAGCCCCTTGTGTGATACCTCACATTGGTAAACATTTTTTTACCTTTTAATATATTGACTAGCACAAATATAGACACACTTACAACTTTTCTTACAGCCCACAAATGGAACCATATACACTTCTTACATGACCCCAATAAAGCAGCTGTAAGCCTAACCAACTTTCTACTCCAGCTGCAAGACATATTCCTCCCACTTATCCACAAGGTTTATAAACCCACCAAAACTGCATGGCTATCCACTGAACTCAAACATATTTTAATTCTTAAGGGATGAAGCATGGCAAAAATGAAAACAGACCCCACAACTGACAACTGCTCCTCCTTTATAGTCCTGTGTAACTTAGCTAAGAAATCCATCAGAAAGCACAAAAGAAATCTCCAAACAAAGAAACAAATTACCCTCTTACATCCCCCCATACACTTATGGAAAAAGGTTAACCTACCTACAAGAAGAAAACCCCCTTGTGATACCCTGTCTACAAACACCATTCGATGTGGTACAACAAAACTTTCTCCAGAAGATTTCCTTAAAGAATATAGCAATTTCCCATCAATGAACTCCACATCTCTTACAGATCATGCATTGTCCGCCCACCATCATTCATCCTCCTCTTATACTTCAAATGCATACACCTCAAAGAAGACTCTATTCTATCTAAAAATATTTCCACTGACACTCCTCCTGGATCTGACAACATAAACTCCTGGTTTATATATCACTGCAGACAGTATCTACGTCTTCCTCTCATCCACATATATAATCTATGTCCCACACAAAACATCATGTTATAGATTTGGAAAACTGCTCTAATTAATCCCCTCTCAATGCCAGTCAACCAAAAATACAACTCTTACTTCTGTCCTATATCCATCCTCCCAATTCTGGGTAAACTTCTTGAAAAGATACCCTACACCCAATGCTCCCAGCATTACCACCTGCTCTCCTCCAAACAACATGGATTCTGGGCCTGGACAAAGTACTATGACAGCACTTTGGTCCCTAACTGATGACATCCTGATAGTGGCCTCATACAGCTGCCCTATTTAAACACCTGACAAATGCATTTGACTTCATTAGCCACAATCTTCTCTAAAACAAACTAGGTGAAATTGGTATCAGTATAGATGTTACTCCTTGGTTTTAAAACTTCCTTCTCACTGACAGACATGTCAGAGATAAAATGGGATCCTCCAAATCAGAATCTGCACCTGTTACCAAAAGTGTACCACAAGGATTCATTTTTGCCTCCTACTTCTCCATACCTGTTAACAGACATCCTTGTGACCTCCCCCATCTCCCACTTATCAGATGACATGGCTCCACCAATAGCACATAAACTATTTCTCAACCCCACTAAGATCAAAATGTGTTTTTTGGAACTCCACAGAAAATTCACTAAGCACCTGACTCTTTAATTATCTTTGCTCTACACAACCATTCCACAGAGACAATCTCCACCTGCAAATACCTAGGACTAGGCTTGATTAGTCACTAACTTTCCATTTCCTCATAAACAAAGTGAGATCCAGAACAATCTCCCTCCTGTTCTGGGACAAAAGATTTCCCCTCATATATCTCAGCCAGTCAGGGAAGCCATTGGCAAAGGAGTTCTCCTTTCTCAGCATGAATATGGGCTCCCAATTTTCAATTTTTGCTTCTGCCTCCAAGAAAAACATTGCACACTCCAGACTATCTCTAATACCATCTGGTGATTCATTACAAACTCACCTGTCTGTGAGCATCACTGTATCATCCTAGAAAAAAGCTGAATGGTTAACAATAAAATAAAGATTGAACCTAGTTGTAGGATCTCAACTCTGCAAATTACTCTAGCTCCATACATTTACTCTCCTTGCATCTAGACCCCACAAAAAATCTCCTCATGTAACCTGAGACAATATTCATAAGCTAGAACTCTCATTACCCCTAGAACCAAACTCCACATCACTGCACATGCTTTCTCTTCTCAGGCACCTACTTTTTTGGCAAACTCTCCCCATCAACATTAATGAGATTAACACTTATTCCAAATTCAGAATGCAACTAAAAAAAACATCAAAGCCAAATGCTCCTGCTTCAACACAGGTCATATCAGCTAACCTATCTCCTTTCCAAGTATATTCTCGTTTCTCAGGATTCACTGAAGATTTACCCACCTTAGAAACCAATGTATATACTGTACATTGCACTCTGCTTGATTATACATTGCGCTGTGCTTCACTAGAATGTACAATCAAGCAGATGCAAGCCATACTTATAGGCTTAGTCTATTGCTTACATTTGTGTATTTTTGTTTGTGAAATGTTTTGTATTTCACTCAGGCTGAGCCTGAAATTGGTCAGTATTGATCAGTGCACTACCCCGGTAAACAAATATACATAAATAAATACATCCACTGCTTTCATGAAGGTGATGGTTTAGATAAGTTTTCAGTGCCAAAAGTTTGAACATACACATGACTGTGATAGCCTATTAGACTGTAGAAGAAGTTATTTATTTCAGACACATCCCTTTCGAAGCCCTCAGATGAACGGCATCCTTATAAGCTTAGTCTAGGCATTTCTCATTCTCATATGTGTCTACCTACCTACCAATTGTAAACAAATGATAACCACTATTTGAAACTGAGAACACCAAAACACCACAGCACAGTACAAAGAACCACTCTTTATTCCACAGTTGTTAGCGCTTTCGTCAACAAGACTTCTTCAGACACAATGAAAATTTAAAGCACTTCCATAAAATACTCTCTGCAAGTCATGTGAACACCATCACATGACAAAAACTCCTGCTTTTGACTTTTATTTAAAAAAACACATACACAATTCAACAACTAAAATGAAATTCATCTGTTATATGCTTTCCTTTTTAAAACAATACTAATGCTGATCATATCATTAAAACCAGGTGGTACTGTGGCATCAACAGAATTTGCCACCATAACTCACGTTCCTCTAATAAAATTGACCACGGACCACCCCTTGTGAGTTGTTTAACTTACTCCAAAACACAAAATGAAAAACTGTGCCCATTGTGGGAAGTAATATATCTCCATAGAGCATTGGAGGCCTTAGCTTTCCTGATGTCATATAGATGTTTATAAATACATTGCATCAACTTCCTTTCCGTCTTCCACACATAAAACGCTGGGCACAGTTTACATTCAGCCATGTACACTACTCCCTTAACCTGGCAATTAAAATGATCTCTAACATTGTTCCTAATGTTGTTAACAACATACTCCTCGGTTTCTAAAATAAAGTGACATGAGGAGCATGATCTACATTTTGACAGTTTTCCTTGCTTGGAACGTGAAGGGCCTCCCCATCCCATCAAACAAATTCTTGAGGGATGTACCCCTTTTATAGACAAATTGAGAACCTACCCCCAACTTATCCAGTAATTCAGCATTATTGGTCAATAACTGCCGATTCTTCCTAATGATAGCTTCAATAAGGCCATGTTCCATTCAGTTTGGATCATGGCCTTATTGAAGCTATCATTAGGAAGAATTGGCAGTTATTGACCAATAATGCTGAATTACTGGAGAAGTTGGGGGTAGGTCCTCAATTTGTGCATAAAAGGGGTAAGTCCCTCAAGAATTTGTTTGATGGGATGGGGGGCCCTTCAGGTTCCAAGCAAGGAAAAATGTCAAAATGTGGATCATGCTCCTCATGTCACTTTATTTTAGAAACCAAGGAGTGTGTTGATAACAACATTAGGATCAACATTAGAGGTAATTTTAATTGCCAGGTTAAGGGAGTAGTGTACATGGCTGTATGTAAACGGTGCCCAGCGTTTTATGTGGTGAAGACGGAAAGGAAGTTGAGGCAATGTATTTATGAACATCTATATGACATCAGGAAAGCTAAGGCCTCCAATGCTCTATGGAGACATATTTCTTCCCACAGTGGGCACAGATTTTTATTTTGTGCTTTTGAGCAAGTTGAACAACTCCCAAGGGGTGGTCCCTGGTCAATTTTATTAGAGGAATATGAATTATGGTGGCAAATTCTGTTGATGCCACAGTACCACTTGGTCTTAATGATATGATCAGCATTAGTATTGTTTTAAAAAGGAAAGCATATAACAGAGGAATTTCATTTTAGTTGTTGAATTGTGTGTGTGTTTTTTAAATAAAAGTCAAAAGCAGGAGTTTTTGTCATGTGATGCTGTTCACATGACTTGCAAAGAGTATTTTAAGGAAGTGTTTTAAATTTTCATTCTGTCTGAAGAAGTATTGTTGATGAAAGTACTAACAACTGTGGAATAAAGAGTGGTTCCTGGTACTGTGCTGTGGAGTTTTGGGGTTACCTACCTACCAACCTACCTACCTACCTTTATGTCTTTATCCAATACCACCATTTTGCTGCTTCTATGTCAGGCTCACCTGAACTGAACAACGTTTAGCTCTGAGCACTCTAAGCCTACTTTTAGTGGAAGATGAAGCCCTCACTGCTCAGTTTCCGTCTAGAAAAGAAACATGCTTGGGTGAAATGACCTCAATCAAGTATTTATAAAAGTTTTAACAAATCATATCAGACTTACTGAGTCAAAAACACAGTAATAATGCAGATAACTAGGAAGTCTAGAAGGTGTTTAACTTATGTACTGTTGTAGGATTTATATATGAGCCTCTACCTTTCCATCTAAGTCTGATCTTATTACAAAGGGGTATGTGACCTGCATATCTTATCCTTCAGTCATGTCACTGTGCAATTATCTCATCTAAGACCATTTTATCGAGCTGTATCCAATCAGACCTAACATCCTTTATTACTTGTGCCATATTGCATCTGTTTTGAAATATAATATAATTACCTTATTAAAGCCAATTGCATCGAGCTGGCACCTTGGCATTTTGTAAAAAATCTACTGGCAATCATTAGCGGACCGGAGTTCTACTGTGGCGACCACTTACCAGGAAAAGCCAAAAGGCAAACATTACATATCTTCTTTTTCACTGTTTTATTCATTGATCAAACTCCTACTTCATAAACATAATGAAAGATCATCTTAACAATATACCTTACATTACCTATTTTTTCAATATTTAATTGTCTGAGTGGTTTAGTCATTCACCATACAGTATATGTAACAGTAATACATCAGGCCTGCCATAGCTATATGCCCCCCTCATTAAGACTGCAAGAAACTGATGTAGACACCTCAATATATTTGGATACTACTATTTTAGCTATGAGTACCAGGTTCAGGCTTCCTGTACTGCATGTTCTTTCAGCAGGCTGGTAAATAAATGAATAGCCACATACCCACAATTCCATTCTTTTTTGCCCTGAAAAATGTGACATATTTATAACTGGTGTGCCCTTAGATGTCTTTTGTAAACATGCAGTTTCCATTGACTCAGTACATTATACCCCCATAAGATGCACAACAGCTGTGTCCTTATGAAGATACCCCATTGCTAAATAAATGGGTAGTGTACTTTGTTTCTAAATATTTCTCTACTGTTTTGCACAATACACACTTGTTCAGTTATGCTACAAGAAGAGTGATATTTGTATAATAGAAAAGAGCCATCGTTTCCTCTTCTCACTATTCCGTATGATTTCATATCCGATGGAAGGGTTATCTGTGCTGGTAAAAACCTGTATAGACCCCTTGTGGTCCAGATACTTTTAATGCTGTTCAGGGATCTCCATATCTCATCCAATACAGCTGTAACATTGCTATTTGGCAGTCTTGCTAATATCCAGCCTTAGCCTGAGCCAGCTCAGGCATGCAAAGTGTTCCACAATGTGTTATCAAGGATGTTGTTCTAAATCATGGTGGTCATTATCCACCCTGCCATATCTCTTCAAGTGTGTCACTGATGGGTTAGAAAAAAGCTTGTATCAAATACAACAAACAGACAACATAACCATACATTTATTAATATATAAAATCTTATTAAATCCTCTAGTATCTCAGCACTGCCATCAGAGGTGTTCATAAACAACTAAAAAAAATAATAAAAAAACAAATATATATATATATATATATATATATATATATATATATATATATATACACACACTCACACACACACACATTCACACATAAAGAGAGAGAAAGAAAGAGAAGAATTGCTTAAAAATTCTCAGGATAATCACACAATTAATAAATAAGTCAATTAATTAAACTAAATAAATGAAATACATCCAATTATATTCCATATGAATTCCCTAGAAAATAATGTATTATATTTTAAAATATTAACAGATTCTTTATATAAAAGTTTGTATTTTAAACATGTATTATCACCAGGCATCAAATATATTTGTTCAAGAATAATAATTTTTAAAAAACTCTGCATGCTATTGTGATGATCTTTAATGTGTACTACCATGGGACTTTCCATCCTAGCTGATTTTATATTTCAAACTTTCCTTCATTCTACACTTAAATGTTTTCTTTGCTTCCCTAATATATATTAAATTACATGATCATTTAAGAACATAAATGATGTCCTCTGCATTACAAGCATACCATTTATTCTTTTATTAGGTGTAAATCTAATATTAATTCTATCAAAACTCCTAGACATATACTTACAAATACTGCAAAGTCCACAATGGTAAGTACCCCTGTTTTCTTTTAAAACCAAATAGATATTTTCTATTGGTCGTTCATACTATGAACTAAAATGTCTTCTATATTATGGCCACATTTAAAAAAAAATCTGGGTTCCCTTATAATGTTTCACCAAGAAGTATATCATTTTGAGTTAAAACTTTCCAGTGTTTCTTAATCATTTCAATTAATTTATCAGAAAATAAATTATAAAACATAATTAGATATACATCCTGTTTAGCTCTAATATATATATTTCTTTGGTTCATACATATTATCATTATAAATAAAAGGAGTCTCAATTTTAGATATACTAATTGTCTTATAGCAAGAATTTATCAGAACTTCACCATACCTTCTATTAATGAACATCTGAGTTTCTTCCTTAGCATCTCTTAAAAATCCATATGGTTACTATATGCCTATGTAGCCTTTAAAATTGTCCATAAAGATAGCAACTCTCTCCATCTACAAATGAACAATTGATCATAACCATTCTATGGATACAAGCATCTATTTAGTATCCTATTATACCATGTGATCCTATATCCAACAAGGTAGTGGTAATGAGTGACATGCCACTATCAAATGTCATTCCAAATCTATTGTTCTGTAAATTGTCAATAAAACAATTTACATCACTCTTACCACCCTTACATATAAAATTTAAATCATCAAAATACTTGAAATATCTTAAAATGTTCATTCATAAATTCAGAACCATACATACATTTTACTGCAAATAAACCAGTTAATAATAATTCTATACATGGGAGCAAAAGGAAGACCTATTGCAGTGCATTTAAACAGATGGAATGTGTACCCTTAAAACTAATAAAAGAAAAATAAAACAAATCTATAACATATTTTGTAACAGGGCTATCTACTAAGATATAATTCAAAGTCTCTAGCCCATGTCCATGTATGATGTTATTGTATAAGTTTCTCACATCTAACATTATCCAGTATGTATAATCCTCCCAAATTATATATTTTATTTTGTATAAAAAACCCAAGTGTCTGAAATATAATATAATATGATTACATAATTGTATAAATATTCATTTCAAACTAAGCCTGTACTTGTAATAAAATAATTATAAGCAAAAATATTGGTCTATTGGGAGGATTAGTCACATTTGTGTACCTTACAAAGGCATTAAAAAGGAGCTATATTTGTATTCAAAGCTACCAAAGCCTTTTGCTCTAAAGACAAACTCCTCCTCTCAGTCATCAAAGTCCAAAATGCATCAGGGCCCTCCTTATATGCTACCTCTGGAATGCCCTCTCACACATACTGTCAGGCTTCTTGAAAACCAACAGACATTCAAAACACACGTAAGTAGACACCTGTCAACATCCTAGCTCTGTAGCTGCACATCTCCAGGATAAGTATAATATCTCTGCTCTCTTCTTCCTCCTCTTCTACAATACCTCTGCTCTCCAGCTGTCACTCTGTCTTCACCCATCCCATCTTCTTCCTATGCCCCTCTTCGCTCTTTTACCATTCAATTTATATCCATAATTAAGTCAGCAGTTTGCTTTCCACCCTTTGCAAATAACTCAGTAATCTGTACCATAGCATCTTGTATTGTTGCAGCTATTGTACTGCATATTTGTTTATATAAGTAAATCTGCACAGAGTATAATTACTATAAGAAGCCTTACTACTATATGTATAGTTACTATCTTATCTATTTTGACTGTGTAAAATGCATTTTAATTGTATTCTGCCTGACTCTGTTGATATTGTATAACTTAAAAGATTTTGTTTGTACTACATGTACTGGAGCTTTTCTCCCTAGGCCTCTGCTGAAAAGGGACCTTTGTATATAGCTGGACTTCCCCAGTCAACAAATATAAAATAAATAAAATAACTAAATACTATTCTTAATACTATTTTAATGTCTTCTTAGCTAAAATAATGTAATCTATATCAGTTTTATAATCAAAATTAAATTTCTTTAGTTAAATCATAAACACCTTATTCAACCTTTCTATAAATAATAACATCATCCAGATATAAACACATATGTAAATATCACATAAAATACAGTAATAACAAAATATTGCCTTTATTAAAAGGTATAAAAATGAACTTGTCATTCTTACTTAAATCTTGCAATATATCCTATTTAGTTTTAGTTAAATTGTGTGCAAATTAAAATCTAAAAATGCATTCTCAACCATAACATTTAGCATGATAGAAAGCTGCTTAAAAATTTATTATGAAAGGGGAAATTAAATCATTATTACATTTAATTTTTGTATCAATTAGTAAACAATAACAACTTTCATCCACATCAATAGTTTAAAATTCCTAAAAATAAATTATAAAATATATTTTGTTTCACTTTTTGTAAAATATTGTTATTGGTTAGCTAATTGATACTATAAGGGGATTTGTATATTCTGTAATGTCTGACACTATTTTATTATGTTATTATTCAGTCACGGGGCAGATTGGCAGTTTTGAGTCAATGGGAGGGCTATCTCTTAACTCAGGGATATTTGAGAGGCAAGACAGCCAGCCCCTCTTCAAACCTGTTGTGTAATCCTATTAAAGTAGTACAACTCTGTGCAGCGCAGTTCTTAGGCATTTAGTAGTACTGCAGGCCAAATCATGTGAGTAGCCTAGTGAAAGCAAACCAAAAGACTTGTAAGAGTACAAGCAAACTAATAAAATTTCCAAAGTATTAACTGCCCTGATAACATAGTGCTATATTATCTAACTCCAGGGACAAATTTGTGCCACTGTGGGTGAATTGATAATACATTGGGCTCCTAAGCAAAGGATTGTGAATTTGAGTCCCATCTGGGGTGATATAATCTTGCTCTGTATAAAAGCAGACATCTAGAGTTGTAATTTTCCATATAAGATTTCCTCTGCTATGTTTGTCAAGTATCTAGCTGAGTGTAGAGCAGCTAGTTTGCCCGCTGAGAGACATTACTGTATGAGTGCTGTTTAGATCAATCCTAGACCTCTTCTTCCAGCTCAACAACTCTAAACTCCAATTGCACCACCTCTCATAGATCACAAAAAAGAGGATCCATGGCCATCAATGTGCACTCTCCTACTATCTTTGTAGCCAATCTGGAGGAAATGACCATCTTGAAACAATGTAGCAATATTTACTGGTGACCACCATATTTTTAAGCAGGCTGTCACAGTATCTGAGAGATGTAATTACACTGTGTCTTTGGTGACAAAGATTTTGCATACAGACACAGATATTTCCAAACAGGTTGCCAGTAACACACGCACACACTACACCTTCTATGAATCAGATACATAGACTCACATATGCTGAGGCTCTTAAATTCAATATACTCAAACCTCAAAGATCTTCAATAAGCTGCCCTCAGCAACATCCCAAACAGTCTACAAAGACAACACTCTCCAGGACACATACAGCCTCATCTCACAATGTCTCAGCATCTAAGCCTTTAAGGCAAAGTGCCACACAATCCAATATATTGATCATTCAAGACTCTATTGTGAGGCTACTCAATGCTAGAAGTCTAAACCTCAAAATGCACTCACTTGAGGCACTCCTAAAAATGGAGAACACTGCTATCTGTGCAGTAACTGAGACCTGGTTCAAGGCTGTAGAGAGCACCCCTGCAATACCAGGCTACGACTCTTAGCACACTTTTCGGCCACCAAACCAGGACTGAAGCACTAAAGGTGGGGGAGTGTCCATATTCACCAAGAATATTCACACCTCCAGGCTAGTTGCCCAACACAATGCATCTGAAAGTCTACAGGTGCAACTAACACTAGGTAAGACTTCAATCCAAATTGTAGCTTGCTACAGATCCCCCACCATGCCCCAAGATTCTCACTACACCTTTTTAAACATACAACAAAATATTAAGATACAGCCAAACACCCTAATACTGGGTGATTTCAACTACCCTGCCATTAATTGGGAAAACTATTCGGGTACCAACACCTTTGCCCAACGGTTCTTGGAATTCATAAATTCCAATGCCCTGGACCAACTAATCCACAGTCCCACCAGGAGCTCAAATATCCTAAACCTGGTCATTACCAACATGGGAGATCGATGCTCCACACCAGTGGTCACTCCATCATTGGTCAGATCTAACCATAAGCTAATCAGCCTTGACATCCACATCCCCCCCACCCCCCCAGTAAGAAAACCTCCATAAAAAACTTATCCAAAGCCAACTTCATGCTACTCAAGTCAGAAGTGACAAACTTCATGACACTCATGCAGATGGGAACTGAAAGTTCGACTGCTGAATCCTACACTAAGGCACTGCGCAAGCACATCCACTCGTGCATGAATCATGCCATTCCAACCAGAACCAAGATGGTCTCCGCCAAAAAAAGATACCCAATCTGGTGGTACCCTGCCATAAACAAACTATACAACAGAAGGAAGAAACTGTTGCAGAAAAGAGGAAAATCCCAGGATGCAAAAAACTCCCTTACCAGCCTCAGTAAGAAGCTAAGAGCCCTCATAAAATCCTCCAAAGTTAGTTACGAAAATAAAATTGCAAAAGATTCCATGGACAACCACAAGACATTCTACAGTTATGTCAAGAATCTAAATGGCAATGCTCAGATCTGCTCTGAGCTACAACAGAATGGCATTAAATATACTAATCCTAAGGATATTGCCAATATCCTGGCAGATCGACTCAGTGCCAACTTCACCCCCCTCTTACCCCCTAAAGGGCCCATCTCAATACCAAAAGATTGCCATATTCTGGTAATCATGGCCACACAGGTAAAAACATACTCTCCAAAGCTAAGAATACAGCATCCATGGGACCAGATGACATCCCGGGCTGTGTACTACATGAACTACAAAATGAATTGGCACTTCACCTAAGTGTCATGTTTAATCATAGCCTCACCTCAGGCTTTGAGCCAAATGAGTGGCACACAGCTAAAGTTATCCCACTCCACAAGGGGGGATCCACCTTGGTTCCTGGGAACTATCATCCCATCAGTCTGATGAGCCTGATCTGCAAAGCCATGGAACGCATTATCATGGAACTTATAAACAAAGACATTGGCAACCTTAAAACACTGTACCCCACCCAGTTTGGTTTTGTAAAGGGCCAATCCTGTCTCCTCAACCTGATTGACTTCTTTGAATCAGTCCCCAGAGCCATGGACAAGGGTAAGGCAGTCCACACAGCTTATCTGGACCTCACCAAGGCCTTCAATACCATCCCCCACTCTGGAATCATAGATAAACGTACTAAGCTGGGCATTAATCCCTATGTCACTCGATGGGGTGCCAACTGGCTTACTGACAGAGCCCACACTGTAAAAGTAGCCAACTCAAAATCCAGCTCCAGACAAGTGACAAGCGGAGTACCTCAAGGTTCAGTCCTGGGGCCGCTCATGTTTGGCATCTACTTCTCTGAAGTACAGGCCAGCACTAAGGGACTCTGGCTAACAAAGTTCGCAGACGACTGCAAACTGGGAGCCATTATTGAATTCCCAAATGATGTGGATATTCTATAAAAGGGCCTTACTGAAACAGATGCTTGGTGCAAGAGCCATGGGCACAAGCTCAATGCCAAGAAATGTATAGTTATTCCCTTTGGGAAAAAAAACATGTACCCATGAATTACCACATAAGTGGCAGTACACGAAACGCTGAAAGTGTGATAAGGGACTTAGGGACACAGGTGAACAGTGGTCTCACCTTCGATAACCACATAGCCACAACAGTCAGGAAATCCGTCTATGTGGCACACCTCACCACCACTAAGGGCTTTTCATCTAGAAAAAAGGAGGTCATTGTCCCACTGTACTTATCCCTCATTAAACCCATTATAGAGTACAATGCCCCATTTGGTATGTACCTCACAAGACATCTGAAACAGCTGGAAAGGCCACAAAAATACCTCACTAAAAGAATCACAGGCCTAAAGCAGATGCCCTATGCTGACCATCTATAAAAACTCCAGCTATACTCTGTCACATATCACCTACTCAGAGGCGATCTCTGATTAACATACAAGGCCATGTCAAACCCAGTGCTGTTGGACATGCTACACTTAAAGAAATCCCAGTTCCTCAGAGCCACACACTCCAGGGATCTAAACCTGGTCATCACAATGAACAAAACATGCTGGAGGGATAGGTTCCTGACCCAGAGACTCCCCATACTCTGGAATACACTGCCCATACATGTCAAGCCAAGCGCCTCCTTGGCCCTCTTCAAAAGGAACCTTGATAATTGGATAGGAGAGGAAATTCACCCTGGGATCACATCAGTCACCCTGCTAGACAGGGGACCAGGGAAGTAAATATTCTGGGAAGAAATAGCCAGGGAATTGTTATGGCTAGTGTTGTATAGGCCCTAGGGCCGATAGCCTAGTACCAACCTATGACCTATGAACACTGACGGTCCCCTTACCAGGTTGAGCAAGGAGATAATCATGGTCAGTTGTCCAACAGGGGCAAGGATCTGTCAGATCACACATGCACTCAGGATATTGAACCACAAGTACCAGTATGACTCTGTCATAATCTATGTGGTTGTTATTGACCTTAGATCTACCTTCTGGACTATATGAAGAAAGACATAATAGATCTTTCAGATTATGTGCCCTAGGTAGGTAGAGCCTAGCACTGAGCAGCATTCTACCTTCTCCAAGGATGATATCACAATATAAACAGAAGATGATTGACTTTAACAATTGGCTTAGTTACTGATATCATACTAAGTGAATCCAATATTTGTCAGCTTGGGAGGCCATGATCGACAGACCACGCTGCTTTGCCAGGAATGGTCAGAACTTGTCCCTACTAGTCTTTTGGATCTTGCGCATAACATTATCCACCTCTATAGTACCCTTTTTAGGCAATGCCAATCTTATAAATATCTTCCCACACAGTAAATACTACACAAGATTAATGAAAGGTGGTACTGTTCAATGTTAGGTGTCTCAAAATGAAGCTCCACTCCCTGGAAGTGCTCCTTACTCTGGAGAGTGTTGACATCTGTGCAGTTACTGAGAAAATGTTTTAAGGCCATGGAAGACACCCCAGCAGTACAAGGCTATAATGCATTCTACATATTTAGCCCAGCTACTGCATGATAAGGGACAAGAGGAAGAGATCTATCAATCTATGTACAAAAGTAAGCACACCTCAACATTGATTGAACAATATCACATGCTTGAGTTACTCCATGTCCAACTGACCTTAGGTAAAGTCCAGTACCATATCCTTGCTAGATACAGGTCCTTGTTTATGACCCAGGAAATCTATATCACATACATGAATGTATTGGAGTCACTCACAGTTCAGCTCAACACCATAGTCAAGAGCGATTTCAACTATCCCACCATAAACTGGGATACATACACAACCACTAACATGCAGGCTCAAAGATTCTTGGATTTTGTCAATGCAAGCAGTCTGGAACAGCTAGTCTGCACACCTTCTGGGGGTGCAAATATCCTGGATCTGGTATTAACAAATATGAGGGAACTTTGCACGTACCCCTTGTATAATATCCTCACTGGTCAGATTAGATCAAAAAGTGGTAACCCTTGAAATAAATATAAAGGTTCAACTCCTAGCAAACCACAGAACCTTTAAGAACTATTCCAAGACTAACTATCTTCCATTAAGTTAAGGGATAGCTAAATTCTACCCTCACCCCCCCAAAAAAAATACATTCAGAGAACATGATGGCCTATGTGCAAGTGTTTATGGGAACCCTGTATAAGCATGTAAATAACTGCATACAAACAGCAATTCTAAACTGTAATAAACTTAGGACAAACTCCAAAAACAAGCCTCTTGCTGGACCCCCAATACAAATAGGTTGTTGTACAACAAAAGAAAGAAAATCCTGTCCAAAAATAGGAAGGGTTATGCCCAACAGAAAAATAAATTCCCTCAACAGTCTCAACAGGCAACTTAGCAGACTAATCAATTCTACCAAAGGCAAATATGAGGCAAAAGTAGCCTCCTAGGCTAAGGATAACCATAAGGCACTTTTCAATTATGTATGCAAGGGAACACCCACAGCAGTGTGCTGAACTAATATTAAATAGAACTTCCTATACTGAACTGTATGATATAGGAAATTTGCTGGTTGATAAATATAGCTCCAATTTGACCACTGCATCACCCCCAGACTCCCCCCAGGAAATACCCTCTACCATTTCTCTCCTGACTATCACAAAAGAACAGGTCATTACTGCAATCTCCAGAGCTAAAAACACTGCATCAATGGGTCTTGATAATATTCCAGGATGCCTCCTAAATAGCTTGAAACATGAACTATCAGGCCTGCTGGAATCTCTATTCAACTACAGACTCTGGACAAGCTTCATTCCTAGGAAATGAAGGACTACAAATATCATCCTTCTACACAAAAGTCAACAGACCCAGGGAACTACAGACCCATAGGTTTGACTAGTCCTATATGCAAGATCATAGAAAGAATTATTACAGACCTGATAAACAAAGAAATAGGAAGTCTTCAAACACTGGACTCATCCCAGCTCAGTTTCGTCAAGGGCAAGTCATGCCTACAAGACTTGGTGGACTTCTTCAAGAAGGTTACTAGTGCATTGATGAGGGCAAAATGGTTCATACTGCCTACCTTGACCTGGCAAAAGTATTTGGCACAATACCTCACTCAGGTATTATAGACAAATTCACAAATTTAGGCATAAATCCCTATGTCACCCAATGGTAGCAAAATGAAGTTATTGTAGGGGAATCCACCTCTATCAAGACACCTATTACTAATGGTGTCCCACAGAGTATGGGACTGGGACCTCTCCTATTTGGAATATATGTCTCTGAAGTCAAGGTAAATGTAGATGGCCTTTGGATAACCAGATTTACTGATGGCTGCAAGCTGGATAAAGTCACTGAATCCCCCAAAGATGTAGATATCCTCCAGAAAGTTCTGACACAAATAACTGGTGACAGAACCATGGCCTAAAACTCAGTGCAAAAAAAAAGCATAATTATACCCTTTGGGAAGACGACTAGCCCTGCAAATTACAATATTGATAGCACTCCCCTAAGAGTAGACCCAGTGGTAAGGGACTTGGGAAGTCAGGTTGATAGTAACTTGAACTTTGATCACCATGTGTGTCCATGGCAGTAATAAAACTCCTCTATGTGGTGCAACGTATAAGTAAGAGCCTGACATCCAGGTCTAAAGAGGTCATAGTCCCACTATACCCACCCTTCATTAGACCAATGATAGAGTTAAACGCGCCCTTTGGCATGTACCTGACAGGCATTTGCAACAACTGGAGTGGCCACATAGGCTCTTCAATATAAGAATACAGAGTGTAAATAGCATGTCCTGTGCAAACTACCTCAAAGCCCTGTTCCTGTATTCTGTATCCTACAGACTACTGAGGGTAGATCTATCCCTATCCTGCAAGCCATTCTCTGATACAGCACTGATGGATCTGCTACACATTAGAAACATGAACAGCACTAGAATTATCTGATGCAATGATCTAAACCTCATCTGTTTCATAAACAAAACATGTTGGAGGGATAGGTATGTCTCAGAGACTACCCCTTCTCTGGAACAAACTCTCCATTCATTTGATACAAAGCATTTTCCTAAGCCTATTTAAACACAGTTTGGACCAATGGATATGAAATCACAAATTCATCCCTGGTTTGCTGCTTATGGACAGGGGTAATTTGTAGATGCCCTAAGTCACAGGCATATACCAAAGCTGTTCTAGCCTGTGGGAATTGATAATTATGAAATTTGGGGCATGAATGGCTAAGCTGAAAAAGGCTTTAGGGATGTTATTCTAGCAATCTCCTATGATTGACCATCTAGTCATCAGGACTAGATTTAAAAGCGATGAAGACACTGAAGTGTCAAATGTGGATAAATAAATAAGTGATTGATACACAAGGGAGGTTTACTCCATATGTAATGGATGCATTGGGTGAAACAATGCACAAGCAGATCTTATTTATGTGGTGATTTAGCCATAGATCCTTGGTGCAGGTATTTATGATGCTTCCAGTTTTGCAAGGGTGAAATAGTTACAGTAGGACAGAGTCTTTCATGGCATGGAAGATTTAACAAAGTTTGACATGTAGGGCCTATCTGTGTTGGAATATAATAAGAGACATTTAAGTCTGTCTGGGTGGCATAGGGAATTTAGTGTTGAAGTGCTCCTAGTTAAGAATTGTTGAGGTATTTCAGGTTGGAGGAAGTACTCAGAGAGATGCATACTGAAGGATGCATTATAATCAGTGATGGCTCTAATGAGGGCTAAATCTCGAGGGATTATGACTTCTTTGACTTTGGTCAATATTCCATTGGAGATGCATTGGGCAAGATAGAATTATTTTCCAACTATAGCTGATACATGGTGGTCAAATCAAGGTACTAATGAAGGTACCTATATCTCCAGTTAATAAAGGTACCCACATCTCTAAAAAAATGTATTGCTTTTAAGAGGAGTGCTAGCTATATGGTGTAAATAGGGATAGTCTTGATTTTGAAGTAAGACTTCACCCTGCATTTTTTAGCTTTAATTTTGAGTATATGGTCAATACGCCTGGCAGTGGCCTGATCCATTCCTTGCTTAAGTATCAGAGAAATGTCAGGGGATTTAACAGCAGTGTCAGAAAATGTTGTCAGCTGAATGCCTTTGACATCTGCCTTCACAATGGGGATGTGGATGTCAAGAGGAGGAAGTCCTAAGAAGACTGATCCCTGCACAATTTCACTAGTGAATGTTTTGTATGGTCTATATATATATATTCAGACAAGCTTGTCAATAATATCACCTTGGAGAACTGTGTCAAAGGCCTTTACAAGGTCCAGGTAAGCAGCATGGAAAAAGTGACCCTTGTACAAACGTCAGTAAACTTTTCAAATAAGTCTTCCATGTTGAGAAGACAAGATTTGTCTTTCAGCAGCCCAGCTTGAATAGACTCAAGACATGTGAGTGGAGATCACGTATTTCTTTGTTTATAACTTCAGCCTTGATGTATTCCATAGCTTTGCATAATACCAGCAAGGTTTATGTGTTTATACTTCCCAGGTTCTCTGCTGAAGCTGTAGTTATATAGTAGGACCATTATGGCAGTCTTCCAAATGTGGTATGTAACTAGTAGAGATATTAAGGTAAAATAGGATGATGGGGGACCTGACAAAGCTATGTTTAGCACTTATTAGCAGATGTTCTTGGTATTCATGGAATAGGTATTTTTAGTTTTAGATAACTGGTACAGACCAAGGGCAGCATTGAAAATAGGATCATAAGGAGTGTGTGAACTTTTGAATTTCTCCTGGTCACCTAAAAACAATAAGATGGTGGTCATGGAATAGTTCCTGATTATACTGGATTCATAGGAGTATTGAATTGACTTAATTATGGAGGAAGTGACATGTGAAGTGGTGTAGGATGGGGCAATATTCATATGGACAAGGTGGAGAAGATTTTCACCTCAGCTATGAAGAAGGACAATTTGATCTAATGTGCTGCCATTAACAAAGTTTAGGAAACCTAGTGCATGTTTGTTATTGGTTGGCTAGGTCTACAAGTTGATAACTGGGTTGTTGAAGTCACTTAAGAGTAGCATAGCAGATTTAGGGTTATTATCCTGTGATCAAGGCTAGCAAGCTCATCCTGAATATGTCAGAACTGTGGACATCAAGACCAGCAATTTTGAAATTCAACTTTGCTCCCTTCCGGACCCATGTTAGCATTTGTTCCTGGGTCTGGAGTGATAGGTTATATTTGGGATTTGAGGTTGAGATCAACATGGTGCATCTTCAGTAGTCCATGTTTTGGTAGTTAATTTCGCTGTTTCTGATAATCGAGGTAACAAGCCTTGACCGCATGACTAGAAGACATAGATTTAATATGAATATTCTCCAAATTTTTAGGCATAATTCACAGTCCAATAATTAGCGACGAAATGACAGTTTGTTGTGTTTATAGTGACCATGGCCTCAGAACTATCAGATTGGTGTTATGTAAGATATGACATGAGATGAGGAGATCATGAATAAATGTGGTATGCCACAGCTGTCTGTTTGAAGAGTGCAACATTTTATCTGGCATTTCTCTTTTTTTTTTTTTTTTTTTTTGGCAGGCAGTGTTCCTGGAGGGTAGTTACATTTCAACAGAATCAGCCTTCACTGACTTCAGTCCCCTCCTCATCCCTGCTCCAATCTCCCGAGGTAAGCACTGGAGTTATCTCTTTTCAGAGAAAACCTGTTGCTTTAGGCAAGGGTGACATCTTGCCTAACAAGACAGAATACACCATGACTGGGTAGTGGAACAGATTAGCAGGGGCAATCAGAGTTCAGTTGTTTGAAAGAAAGGAATGAGAGGGAGGGAACTTTCCCTATACGCTGAAGACATCAGCTGATGGGGTGTGCACTATGTATAACATAGGATCATGCCGCTGTGGTTGCATGAATCCCATATATAGGTTCATAGGTTTATACTAGGCTATCTGCCCTAAGGCATTTATAAGCCTAGCCCAATGTTTTGTGGCTTACGCCATCCCTTATATGAAAAAATACTGTGCCCATTAGTTTGTTGTGCCTCTGTCCAGCAGTGACACAGAGATGATTCCCGGGGTAAACCTACAATCTCCCATCCACAGGTCAAGATTTCTCTTGAACAGAGCCAGCGAGGTGCTCTGCCTCACATGGACCGGGATTTTATTCCACAGCATAGGGAGTCTCTGAGTGATAAATCTATCCCTCCAGCACATCCTATTTATATCCGTGCTAAGGTTTAAGTCGCTTGCTCTAGTGGTTTTGGTGGATTTGGATTTTTTGAGGTGGAGCATGTCCATTAATTCTGGTTGGACATGGCCTTGTATGTCAGGCATGTCACCTCTGAGCAGACGGTATGCGACTGAATAGAGCTGGAGTTTCTTCAATCTGGCAGCATATGACAGATTTTGGAGTCCCTTTATCCTTTTGGTGAGGAACTTTTGGGGTCTCTCCAATTGCTGCAGATGTCAGGTGAGATACATCCCGAATGGGGCATTGTACTCGATCATTGGTCTGATAAGTGAAGAGTACAGGGAACAATGACCTCACTAGATCTGGATGTGAATCCCTTCATGATCAGGTGGGCAATGTAGAAGGTCTTTCTAACCACTTTAGCAATGTGAGTGTCAAAAGAAAGGCCACTGTCAACCTGGGTCCCCAGGTCCCTGATAATCTCTTCTGTGCTTAGTGGATTGCCACCTATATGGTAGCTTGGGGTTACCTTGTTTTTCCCGAAGGGTATGACTATACATTTTTGGTGTTTAACTTCAGGCCATGGCTCTGGCACCAGCTATCTGTTTCCGTGAGTCCCTTCTGAAGGATATCCGTGTCCGATGCACTTTCCACTATGGCGCCCAGTTTGCAGTCGTCTGCAAACTTTGTCAGCCAAAGTCCTCCCATGTTGGCCTGTACTTCTGAGAAGTAGATGCGGAACAATAGGGGGCCAAGGACCGAGCCCTGTGGGACACCACTTGTGACCGGCTTGGAGTCTGACATAGCGCCAGCAACTCTAACCCTGTGGGTTCTGTCCTTAAGCCAGTTTGCAACCCATCTTGTGACATATGGGTTTACATTTAAGCTGGTAAGTTTTTCTACAATATCCAAGTGGGGTATTGTGTCGAAAGCCTTTGCAAGGTCAAGGTAGGCTGTATGGACTACCTTTCCCTCATCAATGGCCTTGGTGACTGTTTCGAAGAAGTCGACCAAGTTCAAAATGCATGCTCTGCCCTTGACGAAGCCAAACTGGGTCGGGTCCAATGTCTGCAAGTCCCCTATATCTTTGTTTATGAGCTCCATTATGATCCTCTCCATAGCTTTGCAGTCTAGACTTGTTAAGCTTATGGGGCGGTAATTACCAGGGTCCGTAGAGGCACCGCCTTTGTGTAGTGGGACCACAGTTGCCGTACGCCACTCCATGGGCACGTATCCTGTGGTAAGGCTGAGATTAAACAGCTGCCTTATGTGCGGGTTTAATTCCTCATTTAGCTCGTGTAGCACACAGCCGGGGACACCATCCTGTCCCATTGATGCTGTGTTTTTAGCTTTAGAGAGAGCATATCTGCTGACACCTCATTAAAATCCATGGTCTTCACCAGATACTGTGATGTCTGTGTATGCACCAGGCCATTTTCATATCCTTCCGTCCAAGAGAGGAAAGCAATGTCCACCTCATCACTCATCTCTCAGCCTGACTAGCTTCTTCGGTGCCTTAGCTGTTCATCAATCATGAGTCATTTGGGTCATAGTCAGGACTTTATCTCTCTGTGCTGGTGGAGCTGTCTATGCATTCTGAGAAAGCAGTCCACATTGTACTTCGGTCTTATTTCTAGAACAGCAGACCCCATCAACACCTTGGTGCTGGTGCCAAATATGTAACATGGCCACAATGTGAACAAGAAAGGGACTGAGCTGCAAGTTTTATTTATATATTATTTCTCTGAGTTTGGAGACTGTGGAAACCCAAATGATAGGGTAGCATCTTCCTCAATGTCATTTTCTGTAATCCATCCTCACTAGGAGAGAATGGATCACAGGTGAGAACTGGAATAACAGGTGCAAGTACATGAAAGAACTGAAGCAGATTACCCCTTACACTGCAATCTATATTTAGGTTATTAATTAGATTACGGGTTACAGGTGGACAGACAGTGGTCACATATATCTGTCTTGAAACATGTATTGTCAAATAGTTAACTTTATCAGAATATTTCTTAAATATGATGTTGAAAACTGAAGAAATATTTCTATAATATGCTTAATGTATATTTTCAGAACATATAATTAAGGCATTCAGTATTATAAATACAAATGTTAATAAATTCAGACTCAGTAACTCAGACAACATTATTTGCAGAAACTGGCATGACATCTACCCCAGTGAAATCTTCCCATATCTACCAATAATACCGCTCATTAATGAAATATATTGTTATCCAACACAACCGCAAGAAAGAGGCTTAACATCTTGGATAAGAAGATAAACCAAAACCCCAGCTGTCCGAGTTGTTGGTAGCTCAGATAGATGTAAAGGATCACATTGCTCTAATCAAAGTACTGAAACTGTCTTAGTACTCTGGCCAAATATCACTATTCCCTATTCAATATAAATATAAATATAAATATAGGCTTTCCCTGTAAAGAAGCTGCCAACCTACAGGGACTAACCCTTTCAACAAAAGATGAATGAATGAATGAATGAACAGATAAATAAAGGCATGCATACATACATAGATGTGATGAATTTTGTACAGGGCAGTGGATGCTCTTTGGATTTCTTAATATACAAAGTGATATTTTGTAAGATATTTTCTTTTTTATTTCTGAGATTAGAAATCAAGGCTATGCATACAGTTAGTCAGAGGTGAGACCCTAAGCCAATATCAGATATAATATAGTAAGTATGAGATACATTAATTACTACATTGTGATTCCTTCTTGCGGTTATGTTGAATAACAATATCTTTAATGAAATGTATTATTTGTAGAAATGGGAAAAGGACGTTGGGCTAGATGCCACCCAGACTTCTGCCACTTTTGCCATCTCAGTTTCAGAGTTAGGGTTTTAATGTTTGTATTTATTAGACAATATGAGTATATATGAACACATTGTAACCAATAGGCCAGGTTTCATAAACTATAGACAAGTACAGCTGAAAACCTTTACCATCCTGCTCTCACTTTTATAAATCTACTTTTCCTTACCACTTGAGGGGACAACGCTATGCAAGATACATGGGTTATTCCCAAATCAGTACCAGTGAGGAACTAAATGTCCTAGAGTCCCTCTATGCAAGGAGAGGGTAATAAGACATCAAAACAAGCTATGCTAATGAATCTCTTACCTATGCCTAGCACAGAGTTAACCTATTCATGCTGGACAACGCAGACAGGCACCACAGCTCCACCGATAAGGCAGTGCTGGTACTGCAGGCAGGGAGTCTGCCTTCAGTACCAGAGTGCTCTATAGCAGGATCTGTACAACCATTGGGTTGTCCTGTATACTAGTGTCACTACAGGTTGGACATGAGAATTCCTGCATTCTCCCCTTTTGTAACAGGGGATAGGCATGTCAGGGCTAGGGGACCATCTTTGATTTTTAATGTGCATGCAAGTCAGGCAAATTAATGTTTGGAGATGCTTGGCATAACTTCCATGCTCACATGGCCATGGTTTTGGCCTCCCCGACTATGGCTTCCACAAAGTGCAGTACAACTATACCTGCACAGGGAACTTGTTACTGCAGGTGATCTGCCTGCAATACCAAACTCGCTAAAGCTGGAGTTGTTGTATCACCGAAACCGCCCATTGACTTCAAAGGGTTACTCCAGTGCTTCAGGGATTTACACTGGCAGCATTTACTAATGTATAATACTGATAAGTTTTGTCAGAGAAAGACCAAAACCTTTTGTATACACTGAGCATAAGACTCTCAACAGTCACCATCAGTATATAGTGAATGGGAATTGGCAGAACTATAAGTTTTGGACTCGTTATCAAGGAACTCGTTGTGGTATATTATTCCATGCCACTGTCTATTCAGAATCTTGTTTAATATTTTTTAAATGTGGAAAAGTGTGGAACATGACAATGTTTTTTTTTTTAATTAATTTTGTTTAATATGTAATAATTCTTGTACATTTCTGAGATTGATTTTTTATATAACAGCTTAAACACCTTTATATATATATATATATATATATATATACATATATATATATATATATATATATAAATGTGGAAAAGTGTGGAACATGACAATGTTTTTTTTTTAAATAATTTTGTTTAATATGTAATAATTCTTGTACATTTCTGAGATTGATTTTTTATATAACAGCTTAAACACCTTTATATATATATATATATATATATATATATATATATATATCTGTGTGTGTGTG
>NC_056726.1:148230456-148237956 GCF_019279795.1 Protopterus annectens
ATTCGATCAGTGCAAGTGGCTCTGTTTTAGGATTGCGAACATGGAAGGGCTGCCCATCCTCTCAAGCACTGTGCAGTTGGAGATCTGGTCCTGTCATGAGATACCAAGTATGCTCCTAAGGCAGCATGTATGAAATACATTGAGCTGCTGCTCCTATTTTGAGCACAAATGCCATGTTGCGCTGAGATACAGTAATGTACTAAAAACACAAGCTCTGTAAACCCACACCTTGGTGTAGACATGAGCTTATTGCTAGCCCATACTCTCTCCATCAGCCTGGAAAATGTTGTGGTGGCTTTTCCAATGTGCTTCTTGATTTTGCTACTAACCAACAAGTTGTCAGAGATTGTAGAGCCTAGGTACACAAACTCATGGATAACCTCCAGCTCATAGTTATTCACCCTGATTGATGACTCATTGTCCACATTTTAGCCCATCTCCTGGGTCTTCTTTAAACTGATTGTGAGGCCAAATTCCATACATGCATCCACAAAGCAAGTCATGAGTGCCTGAAGTTCCTGCTAAGTGTGAGCAGCAATAGCTGCATCATCAGCAAACAGGAACTAACTTAGACATTTTCTAAGCATTTTGATTTTTTTATCTAAGCCTTGACAGTTTGAAGAAGTTGCCATCCATTCTGGTTTGGAGGAAGGGATGTAGCAGTTCCAAAAGCAAATTTCAACAGAACTGAAATAAAATACTAAACAATAGTGGAGCCAGTACACACATTCCTGTTTCACTCCATGGACAATCTCAAAAGGTTTAGATGTGGATCCATCATACATGATGATTCCCTTCATGCCTTCATGGAAGACCCTGATAATGCCAAGCAATGCTGGAGGACTGCCAGTCTTTGCCAGATTTGCAAACAGACTTTCCTACTGATGAAGTGAAATGCCTTGATCAGATCAGTGAAGGCAATATACACAGGTTTTCTCTGCTTCCTGCACTTTTCTTGTAGCTGCCTAACAGAGAAAAACATGTCTATATTAGACCATTCAGCTCTGAACCCACACTAAGTTACAAGGTAAATTCTCTTTACAAGAACTTGGAGCATCTTCAAGACAACATGTGCAAACAGCTTCCCCACAGTACTGAGAAAGGAGATGCCATGATAGTTGTTACAATCACTTTTGCCACCCTTATTCTTATAGATAATAACTATGTTAACATTACTCATATTTTTCAGTACCCTTCCTTTTCTTCAGCATTGGCAAAGTATTGCATGCAACTCTGCAATTATAGGTTCATAGGTTCATAGGAGGTTACTAGGCTAGCAGCCCTAGAGCCTTTACAAGCCTAGCCATGTTAATCCCAAGTATCCCCATTTGTTCTTTTTGGGTAGTTCACAGAACGAATTTATGAACAGAATGGGTCCATGATTAACACCGGCTAACCCTGTCCATGAGGAATATGGGTGCCACACCAGAGGTGAATTTGTGGTCTCCCATCCAATTATCTAGGTTGCATTTAAATAGGAAGTCTATTCCAGAGAAGCAGCAGTCTCTGGGAGACATATCTGTCTCTCCAGCATTTTCTGTTAATGCCACAGGCTAGAATGAGATCCCTAGAGCAAGGGACTCTTGTGCCATTTGACTTACAGATATGCAGCATTTCCATTAGGGCAGGGTTGGAGTTGCTCTACAGGCCAGGCACAAGTTGTCTTTCAGCAGCCTATAAGATAGAGTAAAGTGAAAGGGCTTTCAGCCTGTCAACATAGTCCCTGAATTTCTTTATTGGGAAACCTCTGTGGTCTTTCCAGCTGCTGCTGGATTTTGTTGGCACATTGGATTTCTAAGGTGTTTTTAGCACATCATTGAGTTTCAACAAGGTGGGCTCAGCATCAGGTACCGTCATAGTTGGCAAAGGCTTAATGGCATTCAGGGCTTTTTATGTAACTATGGTCTCTCTGGCATATAGCTGTGAGTAGTGTTCCACCCAGCATTCCATCTGCTTGGTTCTGTCCTTCAAGACCTCGTCTGTGGCCGACATAATTGAGGTGGTCTTCCTATGTGATGGACCAATGGCTTGTTTGATTCCATCACACATTCCTTGCATCTTACCGATGTCCTGGTCTGCTGAATCTTGAAGCAAAGTTGGAGCCGATAATCATTTGCACACCTCTGAGCTACCTGCTGCACCTCATTCTGAGGACACTGGAGTGCCTGCAATATTTCCTAATTGGGAGAGGACCCTATATGCAGCCAGTGTCTGTCTCTTCTTCTCAGTCAAGGGTGTCAGCACTTCAGTGTGCGCTTCAAACATCAGCACACTTATTTTGTTGCTTTTTTTGTTTTTCCAAATGTATGGTTAAAAATACACCTGTTGGAGGTTCCCTAATACCACATACTCACTGATGCAGGTGGACCATTTTATTTATTTATTTAATTTATTTATTTGACATTTGTTGACCAGGAGTGTCCGACTGTGCAAAAGCCCTTTTTTAGTGGTGGCCCAGGGAGAAAAGCTTCACAGTAGAACAAACAATTATTAACAAACAGGCACAGACCTCTCAATTGTACCGAATTCCTCCGTATTTACCAGTTTTTAGGGCAAAATAATTGGGTGCCATGAATTTAGGAGTGGCCCCCTTCAATTCCTAATTTTTTTATTTTTATTTACAATTTTAATTAATGTTTGCCGTCATCACACATAGCCAATGTCCAGAGGCATGCATGATGACATTAGCTTCATTAGGTAGTGTCTGAGTGCCTGTGCTTAATATCAGACTTGAGTTGGATATGCGCGGGAACATTAATTTGTCTGCTGCATCCAGCTACATAAAGTGAGGATCTTAATCTGGCTGTCATCATCCCTTAACACCAAGCTTTTGGAGTTTGGACTGACTGAGAAGTTCAGGTAGTTGATGAGCGCTGTCCACACTTGCAGTACACTAGATTCTTTTATGTACCATTTCTGCCGATTCCATTGTGGGATGTATTTTTCCTTGGTTTATGCTTCATCCTGTGCTTGGCTAGCTTACCTCCTAGATTGTATCCAGAGTTGTTAAATTCTATTTGTGAGCATGGTAAAACATTGCACATTTGCATGACACTTGTAATGTTATTTGCGGTACTTGCATATTAACTTAACCAGGACTTTGTCAACTGTCAGAAGTGTATTTGTATATTAACATACATTTAATAACAGTTTTGTGGTAATTTAAGTTCTTGTGGTCAGCATACAGCCAGCACACACCACGTCGGAATCTTTTTCTTTTGATAGCAACTACTCGTTTATAAAAGTGGAGTACATTTTTACTTCCTTGTGTAAGAGTGCTGGATTTTAAAAATTATATGCATGGAAAGTATGAAGCTGAAAGATTTCCACATGTGGAACCCTGAAGCTTGAGGTTAATACAACCGCTACTGTTGTACCCACAATTGCACAGCAACAAAAACAGCAAAAACTGCTGCTGCTGCCCACCGGTAATGTTTAATGCTAGTTTTACTGTATAATGGGGAACCCATCATTCATTTCAGAAAGGGCACTCCTCATGTGCTTTATGTGTTTACAGTGGGTATGCACACAGGTGTCAGAAATCTGTTGCATTGTTCATAGGTTCATAGGTAAGTACGAGCCTATCAGCCTTAGGGCCTATACAAGCCTAGCCAAATGAGTCACCTGACTTTTGCCACCCAAGAAAATTATTTTCCTGTGCCCCTGTCAATCAGAGCCACAGCAGTGATTCCCAGGGTGAATTTCCTATTACCCAGCCAATTGCCAAGGTTTCTCTTAAAGACGGCTAATGAGGAGCTTTGCTTGACATGAATGGGCAGCCTATTCCAGAGCAGGGGAAGTCTCTGGGACAGGAATCTATCCCTCCAGCATGTTCGGTTTATTGTAGTGAGAAGGTTTAGGTCGCTGGAGCATGTGGCTCTGAGAGATTGGGATTTCTTTAAGTGTAGCATGTCCATCAGGTCTGGATTAGACATGTATTTGTACATTAGGCAGAGATCACCTCAGAGTAGGCGATATGTGATGGAGTAGAGCTGGAGTTTTTTGAGATCATCAGCATATGGCATCTGTTTGAGGCCGGTAATCCTCTTAGTGAGGTATTTCTGTGGCCTTTCCAGCTGTTGCACATATCTTGTGAGGTACATGCCAAATGGGGCATTGTACTCTATGATGGGTCTAATAAGGGATGAGTAGAGAGGAACGATGACCTCTCTTTTTCTGGAGGAGAACCCCTTTGTGATGAGGTGTGCCACATAGAAGGATTTCCTGAGTACTGTGGTGACATGCTAATCAAAGACGAGATTACTATCCACCTGTGTCTCAAGGTCTTTTATCACACTTTCAGTGTTTAGTAGGATACCACTTATGTGGTAGTTCATGGGTATGGTATTTTTCCCAAAGGGGATGACAATGCACGTCTTTGCAATGAGCTTTAAGCCATGACTTTGACACCAACCATCAGTCTCAGTGAGGCCTCTTTGTAGAATGTCCACATCCTTAGGTGAATCGATTATGGCTCCTAGTTTGCAGTCGTCTGTGAATTTTGTTAGCCAGCGATGAGCTGTATTTGCCTGGACTTCAAGAGAAGTAGATACCGAAGAGGAGAGGACCCAGGACTGAACCCTGTGGTACTCCGCTTGTCACTGGTCTGAAGTCGGATTTGGAGTCTGCTACTTTCACTCTGTGGGTTCTGTCAGTGAGCCATTTGGCCAACCATCTTGTGACATAGGGATTTATGCCTAGTCCAGTGAGTTTATCTATAACACCAGAGTGAGGGATGGTGTCAAACACCTTGGCGGGGTCAAGATAGGCAGTGTGCACTACCTTACCCTCATCTACTGCTCTAGTGACTGCTTTGAAGAAATCAATCAGGTTTAGGAGTCATGATCTACCCTTTACAACCCCAAACTGAGTGGGGTCCAAGGTTTGGAGGTTACCTATGTCTTTGCTTATAAGCCCTAGGATGATGCGTTCAATGACCTTGCAGACCAGGCTAGTCAGGCTAATAGGGTGGTAGTTCCCAGGGAGTGTGGTGGCACCCCTTTTGTGGAGTGGGATAACTGTCGCTGTGTGCCACTCCTTAGTGACTGCTTTGAAGAAATCAATCAGGTTTAGGAGGCATGATCTACCCTTTACAAACCCAAACTGAGTGGGGTCCAAAGTTTGGAGGCTACCTATGTCTTTGTTTATAAGCTCTAGGATGATGCGTTCAATGGCCTTGCAGACCAGGCTAGTCAGGCTAATGGGGTAGTAGTTCCCAGGGACTGTGGTGGCACCCCTTTTGTGGAGTGGGATAACTGTCACTGTGTGCCACTCCTTAGGCACAAAGCCTGAAGTGAGGCCATTGTTGAAAATTGCACTTAGGTGGGGTGGCAGTTCATTCTGTAGTTCGTGCAGAACGCAGCCTGGGATTTTGTCTATAGATGCTGTGTTCTTGGCTTTGGAGAGTGTGGTCTTTACCTGTGTAGCCGTGATTTCAGGGGGTTTGCAATCATCCTGTATGGGGATGGGCCCTTTGGGGGTGAGGGGGGAGTGAAATTAGCACTGAACCTGTCTGCCAGGATGTTGGCAATATCAGTTGGTTTGGTAAATGTAGTGCCATTGTGCTGTAATTCAGAGCAGATCTGAGTGTTGCCATTGAGATTCTTGACATAGCTGTAGAAGGCTTTGTGTTTGTTTACTTGTGTCCCAGTCTCTCTCCTTAGTTATCACCAGCTACCAATAAACCAAACTGATACCTCACGCCTGCCAAAGTCCTGTGTCCTTAAGCAAAAGTCCAAACAAAACGAAAAAGCGACAGGACACTGCTGTAAACCAAAAATGTTTAATAAAAAAGCTAATGCTGTGTGTAACATGCTTAAAGTCAGAATCCTGCAACATCTGGGAAGCATTAGAAATGGTGATGATAATAATGCCTTATTTAAGCATGTCCGACAACATCCCACACATAGTTTTTTATTTAGAGTTATCACCAACATCAGATTGAGTATAAGGAGGGGGGACATAAAATTACACACAGCATTAGCTGAAACAAGATGGATAATTGAACTTATGGCCCACAAATCACCTGGGCTTAATGATGTTATACCGGTAAAACCCACCCTATTGAATAGGCGGGCTTTTCACTGAATTTTATTGGATGGTGTAGTATTTAAATTTGATGTCTGTTTAATTGTGTGATGTCTGATGAAGGGGTAACCCGAAAGCGCTTACATTGCATTTTAAGTATTGTGTTTTAAGGGCCGAGTTTTATTAAACATTTTTGGTTTACAGCAGTGTCCTGTCACTTTTTCGTTTTGTTTATCACCAGCTACCAGCTGATACTTAAATCTTTTACGGAAACAACCATGTGTATGATTCGTGTTACTGTTACGACTTTGTATCATGAAAGGCCTGACATGGGGGAAAATCACTGAAATGGTTGGGTTACAAACAAGGTTTTCTTTAGTAAAATGCTCTGCTTACACATTCATGACTAATTTGTACAATTGCACAGCAGCAAAAACAGCAAAAGGGAGACAACCATCTGCGTTTTTGGACTTTGCATCATGAAAGGCCTGATTTGGGGGAATCACTCAAATGGTTGGGCTAGAGGTTTTCTTTAGTAAAAGGACCTGCTTACTCATTCGTAACCAATTATTACCTTTGTTCTTTATGCATGTCTTGGCATCCTGATAAGGTGAAATGGACAGGATTTTTGTTCACACTGATATACAAATACACCTCTAACACTTGACAAAGTCCTGGTTGTGACTGATATACAAATACACCTCTGACAGTTGAGAAAGTCCTGGTTGTGCTAATACATAAGTACCTTATTTGCTATGTGTTGGTAAACGCAACCACAAGCTCATTTTAGCTAGTAGTTGAACCCATTGCATTCTAAGAGGAGTGAAATGCATAAAAATGTGTGTTTATGTCCGTGTGTGTGTGTGTGTGTGTGTGTGTGTGTGTGTGTGTGTGTGTGTGTGTGTGTGTATATATGTAGGGGGGTGACATACCTTTCTATCTCTCAGATAGAGAAATCTGGACAAACAAAGCCAAAAACAATGGTGAGACAAAGGCCCAAAAATAGGGGCAGATTTAAAATTTTGCTCCTGTAAAGTCAGATAGCAGTCTAGAATAGCAGATTTAGCACTGCATTTTCTGAAGGATATGAAGTCTAAAATTCAAATTTCTGCCATTATTTAATTTAGTGACTTCAAGCTTCATGTTGGTATTCCACAATTTCATTGGAGTGGGCAGATTACATGATTACATATGCAAAATGTATTTAATGAGCGTGCTGATTTTTGGCCAGTTTACCTACTTTTCATGGGCCTTTGTCCAGATTTTTGATGTTTCCAGGTTGAGAGGTATGAAAAGACAATAACGAGAGATCACATCAATGAAAGAAAATATAGTAAGTTTCACAATATATGCAGTAGGTTTCACATTAGATATATGTTAGAAGGGTAGGGAGCAGCACCTATTTTCCTGGACCTGTCCACTTTGGGTGGGCAGTAGCAGTCCAATGAGATCAAAGGATCTTTCTCACCATCA
>NC_056726.1:148242956-148308869 GCF_019279795.1 Protopterus annectens
ACTAGCAAAAAACTACAATCACTCATAAAATCATCCAAGGCCAACTTTGAGAGAAAAATCGCTAATGACACAAAAGACAATCATAAAGCCTTCTTTAGCTATGTTAGAAACCTGGGTGGAAACTCCCAGATATGCTCAGAATTAGTCCAAAATGATAAAAAAAATCACTGAACCCACAGACATTGCCAACATACTGGCAGACAGATTCAGTGCAAATTTCTCCCCCCCCAAAAGGAGAAATATCTATCCCACCAGAGTCTAGCCTCCCAAACATCTCAGATGCCCAGGTGAGAGCTGCTCTCTCTAAAGCAAAAAACACAGCATTAATGGGACCGGACGGTGTCCCCGGCTGTGTGCTACACGAACTCAATGAGGAACTAAACCCACACATAAGGCTGCTGTTTAATCTTAGCCTTACTACAGGATACGTCCAAAGAATGGCGTACGGCAACTGTGGTCCCACTCCACAAAGGCGGTGCTTCTACGGACCCTGGAAATTACCGCCCCATAAGCTTGACGAGCCTTGTCTGCAAAGCTATGGAGAGGATCATAATGGAACTCATAAATAAAGACATTGGGGACCTACAGACACTGGATCCTACCCAATTTGGCTTTGTCAAGGGCAGATCCTGCCTCTTGAACTTGGTCGACTTTTTCGAAACAGTCATTAAGGCCATTGATGAGGGTAAGGCAGTTCACACAGCCTACCTTGACCTAGCAAAAGCATTCGACACAATACCCCACTCGGGCATCATAGATAAGCTCACCAGCTTAGATGTAAACCCATATGTCACAAGATGGGTTGCAAACTGGTTCAAGGACAGAACACACAGGGTTAGAGTTGCTGGTGCCATGTCAGACTCTATGCCAGTCACGAGCGGTGTCCCACAGGGCTCAGTCCTGGGCCCCCTCTTGTTCGGCATTTATTTTTCTGAAGTGCAGGCAAACATAGGGGGATTGTGGCTGACAAAATTTGCAGATGACTGCAAACTGGGCACCATAATTGACACTCCATCAGACACAGACATCCTCCAGAAAGGTCTCATAGAAATGGATAACTGGTGCCAGAGCCATGGCCTTAAGCTAAATGCCAAATAATGTATAGTCATACCCATTGGGAAAAACAAGGTAACCCCTAATTACCACATAGGTGGTAATCCATTAAACACGGAAGAAGTTATCAGGGACCTGGGGACCCAAGTTGACAGTAACCTCTCTTTTGACACTCACATTGCCAAAGTGGTTAGGAAGACCTTCTACATTGCCCACCTGATCATGAAGGGATTCACATCCAGATCAGGAGAGGTCATTGTACCCCTGTACTCTTCACTTATCAGACCAATGATTGAGTACAACGCCCCATTCGGAATGTACCTTACCCGACACCTGCAGCAGTTGGAAAGACCACAAAAGTTCCTCACCAAAAGGATAAAGGGGCTCAAACATATGTCATACGATGCCCGACTGAAGAAACTCCAGCTCTATTCAGTCGCATACCGCCTGCTCAGAGGTGATCTGTGCCTGACATACAAGGCCATGTCCAACCCAGAATTAATGGACATGCTCCACCTCAAAAAATCCAAATCCACCAGAGCCACGAGAGCAAGAGACTTAAACCTCAACACGGATATAAATAGGACGTGCTGGAGGGACAGATTCATCACCCAGAGACTCCCTACACTATGGAACAGAATCCCAGTCCATGTGAGGCAGAGCCCCTCACTGACTCTGTTCAAGAGAAATCTTGACGAGTGGATGGGAGATCGTAGGTTTACCCCGGGAATCATCTCTGTATCACTGCTGGACAGAGGCACAGCAAACTAATGGGTATAGTATTCTCATCCTAAGGGGTGGTGAAAGCCACACACACTCTGGCTAGGCTTATAAATGCCCTAGGGCAGATAGCCTAGTATGAACCTATGAACCTATGAACCTATGAACCTATGAACATGCACGCTGAATGGACACCACAATTACCCTATGTTGTATCTCTTAATGTATTTCCCCAATAATTTGTTTTTTTCCTCATCAAAATATTACACACAAAAAAAAAAGTCTTCAAAACTCTAGACTTTTAAAAGGTTTAGTACTACTAATACAACTAACTATGTTTTTAATCTTACCTTTCAACCATCCAGGCCTTAGCAGAATGCCCTTCACTTTTGTCATATTGTCATATATTTGTCCTGTCCCTCGTAGTTTCAAATAAAAAGAAAAAAAGAGAAACCTGAGAGGCAAACTGATACAGGAATTTCCTCTCATGGCAGCTCCCTACAACGTATTAATGTACAATGCAAATGTGTGGATGTACATACCATATGTATGTGCAGTACATCAGTAGAAAAACGTGGAAGGACAGCAATGCACTATTACACAAAGACATTATTTATGAAAGGTAAGCAATTTCTTTCTTAATAATGTCAATGTATAGAATCAATATTGCATTCCTGGATGGGGGTATCACAGGATTAACCCACGGATGGCTTTGTTTGATCACATGGGCTTTGCCCTCATGATCAAACCACAGCAGCCATGGGTTAATCCTGTGATACCCACAACTAGTCATGGGTTATTACAAATTAGATATTAGGTATTAGTAATGTGATATGCAAATTTTATGTGTATTTCAGAATTATGACCTAATATGTCATAACATACATTGAAAGTTAAAGTTTCTAAAGGTCAGTAGGTTTTCTGAGAATTTATGTTCACGTAAAAGATGTGTACCATAATTCATTGTTGCATTACAACAGCATGTATCTTCCACATGTTTATAAGTGTTTGTTGAATTCCCAAATATAGGAGCTTTACTTTTAACTACTATTCATGATGCTTGTCATACAGGCATTGATAAACTTGCTTTTAACATTTTGAATGGCGTTTTGAGAGACATCAGTCTTACGAGAGTTACAGCAAACAAACTATACTATCGGTTTATTTCTGTTACCAGTAATATGACCCACAGGAAATTGAGAATGTTGATTACTTCTTCTAATACTTCTAATATTGCTGCTACATCTGGAGAACCACCTAGTTTTCTATGTTAAGTGATCTCAGAATTTCACAAGTATTTCTGCTATAAAAATTATGAGAAATACAGCTATAGTTATGTCCAGCCATTGAGGATTTTTATTTCATGCTCTGATGAGTTAGTAGATTAATATTATAAGTAATCAGGAGATTTGAGCTCCTGCTGAAAGAAAATTATATATCAATGCGCAACATGCACAAAAGGTACATACACACACACACACACACACATACCTATATATATATATATATATATATATATATATATATATATATATATATATATATGTGTGTGTGTGTGTGTGTGTGTGTGTGTGTGTGTGTGTGTGTGTGTGTGTGTGTGTATGAGTGTGTGTGTATACGAGTGTGTGTTTGTGTGCATATGTGTGGGAGTGTGTGCACATATGTGTGCGTGTTTTTGTGCACATATGTGCATGTGCGTGTGGGTGTATGTCTGTTCAAAGGATCATAGGAAGTTACTAGGCTAATGGCCCTAAAGCCTTTAAAAGCCTATCCAAGTTCTACCCTTATTTCCATGATCAGCTCCTATTTCCCCTGTCCAAGAGGGACACAGATGGAACCCCCGGGATGAATTTACAGCTACCCATCCAACTGTCCACATTGCATTTGAAGAGGGCCAATGAGGTCCTCTGTTTGACATGAAGTGGAAGTCTTTTCCAAAGGTGTGGTAACCTTTGGAAGAAAAATCTATCCCTCCATCAGGTTCTATTAATGTCACATACCAGGTTAAGGTCTTTGGAGTGAGTAACCCATGTACCATTCGACTTGCGGATATATATCATTTGCAATAAAGCAGGGTCAGAGATTGCCTTATATGCAAGGCAGAGATTGCCTCTGAGTAGTCTGAATGAAACAGAATAAAGTGACAGTGATTTCAGACAATCCACATAGGACAGATGCTGAAGACTTTGAATTTTCCTTGTGAGGAACCTTTGTGGTCTCTCCAATTGCTGTAGGTGCTTGGAAAGGTACATACCAAAAGGGGTGTTTTACTCAAACATTGGCCTGATGAGGGAAGAGTACAAGGAGGTTATAACTTCTTTTGTTTTCTGGAGGCAATGAGATGAGCAATATAGAATGCCCTTCTTACCACTGTGGAGACATGGTGATTAAAAATAAGGTTGCTGTCAACCTCTGTGCTCAGGTCTCTCAGCACTGAATACATACTTATGGGGTTGCTATTGATGTGGTAGTTAGCAGGAACATTGCTCTTACTAAAAGGGATGGAAATACATTTTTGCATTGGGTTTAAGGCCATGACTTTAGCACCAATCATTTGTTTGTGTAAGACCCTCTTGTAGGATGTTGACATAATTTGGAGATTCTATGGCCCTCCCAATTTGCAGTCATCAACAAACTTTGTCAGCCACAGACCTTTAGTTTTTGCTTGTACTTCAGAGAAATAGATTCCAAACAGTAGAGGTCCCAGGACTAATCCATGTGGAACACCACTGGTTATAGGTCTGCTGTTGGAGGTGGATTCCCCTATTTTGGCTATATGTGTTCTATCAGTGAGCCAGTTACCAACCCATCTAATGATATAAGGGTTGATACCTAGCTGGGTGAGTTTGTCAATGATCCCTGAGTGGGGGATAATGTCAAAAGCCTTGGCTAAGTTTAGGCAGGCTGTATGCACAGATTTCCCCTTGTGCAGGACCTCGGTGTCTGTCTCGAAGAAATCCACCAGGTTTAACAGGCATGATCTCCCTTTGACAAAACCAAACTAAGTAGGGTCAAGTATTTGGAAATTACCTATAACTTTGTTGATAAGGTCCATGATGATTTGCTCCATGGTCTTGCAGATAAGCCTAGTCAGGCTTAAAGGTCTATAGTTCTCAGGATCAGTGGAAACACCACCTTTGTGCAAAGAAATAATGGTGGCTATTTTCCATTCAGCTGGGTTGAAGCTAGTGCTTAGACTATGATTAAAACGAGTACCCAATGGTGTTGCTAATTCTTGTTGGAGCCCATGTAGGACACAGCCTGGGATGTTATCAGATCCAATAGATGCTGTGTTTTTGCCTTAGAGAGGGCATTTATGACCTGCTCTTAGAGATACAAGGTAGGAGACAGGTGGTAGGGATGTTATGGGGTACGTGTGGCAGAGAAAGGGAAGTGAAGTTTTAACAGAACCTGTCAGCCAACAGGTTAGCTATGACCACAGGCTGAGTATATGTGGTATCATCAATTAGCAGTTCAGCACAACTTGGGGCCCTTCCTTTTGGTTCCTTTCAAATCAGTGAATGCTTAAAATAGCAAACGCTGATTTATCAACCCATTAAGAGCGAAACCTTAAAATTCCGAAGATATGGAACAGCAATTTTTTTTCCCATATCCTCCATTGTGGTGCGATCTCAGAGTTGGTATATTTAAGTAGGGGGGGGTGTGGGAGGCACAGTCCCCCACATCTGGGGGTGTAGGGGGCAAAGCCCCCTGCTTTATTTTGTGTTTTGAACTTTATTTATTTTTTTTGTGGAACAGAGATTTTTTTAACCTGGGAAAAAAAATCTCTGTTGTGTGTCTTCGAGATTTTAAGGTTTCATTCTTAATCGGTTGATAAATCAGCGTTAGCTATTTTAAGCATTCAGTGATTTTAATATAGACCCTTTACTTTTAGGTTGCGGATGTAACTAAAGAACATCTTATGGTTTTTCCTTAGTTGAGGAAGCTAATTCGGATTTGTAGTTTGATTTGGAGGACTTCACAAGAAGTCTTATTTGCTTGTTAAGCTGAGGAGGGAGTGTTTCCAATTTAAGGCTCACTTCCTCTTGCTCTTCTTCTTATTGTAAAGTTTATTAATGGCAGTTTTCCACCAGGCAGGTTTGCTCTTCCTTGAAGAGCTTGTTTTGCTCCAATCAGGTATGGCTGAGTCAATGCTGTTATACAGGTGTTTGTATAACGCATTTGTGTAGAACTCAGTATAGCTGCCAGTTCCATCTGAGGAGAGAGGTGCAGCGAAGCTATTTAAAACATCCTGTAAGAGGTTATAATCTGCTTTGGAGAAGCTTTTTACATTAGTTGTTTTTTGGGGGCGGGGGGGTCAGGTGTGATGGTTACTTCGAATGAGACTGATTTGTGGTCAGATCTTACCAGGGAAGACCTCACAGTGGAGATGATACAGTGATCCCCCATATAGGTAAGCACCAGATCCAGGATGCTGGCACTCCTTGTGGGCAGTCCAGGGCATTGGAGTTAACAAATTCAAGGAACCTTTGGGCAAGTGAGTTTGAGCACTAGTAATTTACCCAGTCAGTGGGTGGGTAGGTAAAGTCTGCCAAAACCATGGTGTTTGGATGTATCTTGATCGACTGTAGTAGATCTAAATGGGAGTCTCCTGATTCATGGAGGTGGTCCTATAGCTGGAAATTACTTTAATAGATTTAATTTAATACATCAACAGTTAATTGCACCTGAAGAATCTCCAGGGAATCATACTGTTTAACCAATCTGGAGGTGTATTTAATGAATATTGAAACACTGCCTCATTTAGTTTTCATGCCTTCTGTCTGTGGTCTGAACATGTGGAAGAATGTGTAATCAAGTATGGTTGGAGGTACTGTCCACTGCCTTGAACCAGGTCTCAGTGACTGCACAAATGTCTGCATCTTCCAAGGAGAGGACTGCTTCCAGTGAGTGCCCTTTCTGGTTTAGACTCCTAGCATTTAGCAGCATAATACTGAGGTTGTTTTTGTTTTTATTTCGGGAATTTGTGTTTGTGTATGCATATGTGTGAGTGTGTGAACATATGTGCACGTGTGTGTGTGTGTGTGTGTGTGTGTGTGTGTGTGTGTGTGTGTGTGTGTGTGTGTGTGTGTGTTTCGTTTATGTTTTACTGTCAGTGTTTTGGGAGCAAGTCCCCCATGCACCCTGATAAGAAGATTCTATGCAACTTATCTATCTATAAATATACAACTTACTAAGTTGAAAACAATGTATTTAACTTTCTCTTGGGTTGGCACAATCTATGATTATGTATGGCGTTCAAATGGTGTGGTGGTACAGAATCCACCAATTGGATTAAGTCTTTAGAGTATGACTGCTTCAAGGGACCTATATACAATAGATTGCCTTTCTTGTTGGGGCAACAACCTCAGCCTACAATTCAGAGTTGTTTCATCTATCCCTTGCTCCTGATGTGTCAGCTGTGGAAGTGACTATGGCAGCCTGGTCTATATATGTATATGTATATATATATATATATATATACATATATATATATATATATATATATATATATATATATATATATATATAGTTGGTGGTTCCACATGTGGCGGATCTGACAGGCCATGCTTGCATGATGGGTGCAGGTCTAGACGCTGCTGTGTATAATTGTAAAATTAATAGAGAAAAGCAAAATAATGAAATAAATGTACACAATATAAAGGAATGTGAGAAAGAAGGCTGAAGAGAGAGAGAAGCACAGATACAATGAAAAATGCAGCTCTTAAGTATTTGTTCTATGAAAATATTGCACTTACTGTATATAAGGCAACAACAAAAACTCACACTAAATATCTATAATGGCATCACATACAACTGAGGGGGGGGATCAAAACCACAGTCATCAGCACATGCAATCAAAAAGGCAAAGGCCATTGAAACCTGCAGTCAGACATAGAGTAATAAATCTAACAGCCATGCTGCTTTTGTTGAACTATGGAAGTTAGCTGAGAATTTGTACTTCTTGCAAGATCTATACCCTGGCAGACTGTAGTTACACTAAGTCAACAGATTCAAAACTCATGCTGCAACACAGTTACTTTTTTCACAGTTGTAACATTTACTGTATATCTGCGCAGTATGAAGCAGAGGGACTTGTGAAACAACAGTCTGTGAGATATGTGGATAGCTCACACTGTTAGTTTGTATGTGCAGATAAGAAGGCGGCGCAGTGGTGCAGTGGTCAACGTTGTTGCCTCACAGCAAGAGGTTCTCCAGTTCGATTCTTGGCTGGGGTGCCTTCTGTGTGGAGTTTGCATGTTCTCCCTGTGTTCGTATGGGTTTTCTCTGGGTACTCCAGTTTCCTCCCACATTCCAAAGACATGCATCTGGAGCATTTCTCCCTGGCCCTCCACTGAAATCAGGCTCTGTGGAACCTAGTTGGACTTTCCCAGTCAACAGATGTTAAATAAATAAAAAAGATAAGGGTTACCTATAGTACAGTACAGTTGTGCTGCTGTAGCCTTAACCTCATCCTCCCACTGGGCAGGGAGGTCAGGATGATGTTGCTATAATGGAGGTGACATTGCAATCTGTGTGATGGTTATCAATTGCACTTTTGAAAGCCTGCACCAGAGCATTCCAGGCCTCTGTCTTATACTTGGGGCTTCATGTAGCCATTGATTGTAATCATAGTGAAGGAGAGAGAGAGGAATATTTTTGACTCCTGCACGTACCTTATTTCTGTCATCAGAGGTGGGATAGCCCCATATATGTACTGTATTATACTGTTTGAACATCAGAACATAAGGTCTCTGCTTATATACTATGAATACAATATGCATACAGTTAATCCAGTTCTCTGAGGTAAATATTGGTATTACATATCCTCCCTCCCTCTGGAACCATAGAGTGAACTGTGCATGGATACTGCTTCCAGTGGATGGCCAGATGTGTACAGAGCTGTCTACTGTTCAGTACAAAATTTGTCCAGTAAGACTGCCATGGAGATTGAGCAATTCAGAAACAGCAATAAGGTGAGCCCTCTTTTCCATAATCATCATGTCCAAACAACTGAATTTGTGGGCTATAAGTGAAGGGGAAGGCAGTTAGCCTCATTTTGCTACAGAATAATTCATGGAACTGGAATGTAAAATGTACAACAGGTGAATCATTTACTGATTGCTTAGATGTGCTATATCCCAGCTTCTATAAGATAAGTTCTACTGTTTCAGATTCACTTTTTCAACTATGGCTACTGTTGACTGCTGTGTTAGTTAACTACATAATAAAACAGGTATAACTTTAATTCTATGGGTTGTTGAATGGGTGGATTGAGGGTGTAGTACAAGGATAAGGCAGTTTTTGTGCTGAAGAAATGTTTAATTGGAGACCTGCCCAGCAGCAAGTACTCAGAGCTCATATGAATATATTCAGGCTAAATCTGCAGTCACACTTTGTGTCTAATCATTTGGTTGTTCTATAGCTCATACATAAAGCATATATAAAAAAAGTATTTTTTAACACTGAAAGGACAATGTATGTCACCTTGGGAGATGGAAATGCTAAAGGTGTTGTAGTGTGGATCTAGCTCATATATGGCATGCCAATAAGGTCTGGGTCGAAGCGACTCCTTGTAAACCATTGGTGTGCTATATATGGTAGTCATGATAACTGCATGGATGGCCTGCAGTCACATTGTAGATTATATGTTGTTTATTATAGACCACTTGGCAGTTGACAGAGTGATAACCTTTGAGATTCAGGTACCTCCTTCCCTATTCCCAAGATGGGGTCTTTATTTTGATGTGATTGCAGTCTATGGTACCCAGTATCTCAGGGAAATGGGTATATCACATAAATACCCATGTGGTGTCCTCTTTGTCCTCTGTGTTATGTAGGAACCACAAATGCTCCCTCACATTCAGCAGCATGTCATTAAAAACCTGAAGAAGCATTCTCAAGCATATGCCTGAGATACCCCCACTGTGTCCCCAGTAGGTAAGTATAGCATATGTAAAGAAACACATACCTTAGTATTGAATGGGACAGGTATTCCATGATTCCTGCTCAACTGCAGATGAGTTTAACACATGTCCACGATGTCTTGTCTGGTGTTCCAGTCTACATGGTATCAGTCTGCAATGCTGCTGATTTGGAGTCAATGTAATGTTAAATGCAGTCAGATGATATGGCTTTTCTGAGGATGATGATGCTTACTACCATGGCTGTTAGTGGTAATAGGTTCACAGAATCATAGGTGTATACTAGGCTAATGACCACTAGGGTCCTTATAAGCCTAGCTGTGCAACCCAAATGTGACTCACAAATTTGATTTACATAGATGGCGATTACTGACTGCCAATGCCCATCAGAGGCGTAGGTGCCAAACCAAGGGTGAATTTCCAATTAACCCTTCATTGGTCAAATGTGGACTTAAATAGAGCTAGGGAGGAACTTTGCTTCACATGGATGGGAAGTCTATTTCAGAGAATGGGAATCTTTTGAGAACATATCTGTCTTTCCAACATGTCCTATTTATGTTGTAAGCAAAAATGTAGGCCGTTTATTCTAGTAGTTCTCATGCTGTTTGTTTTGTGGATGTGGAAAAGGTTCATCATAACAGGAGCCAGGGATGCCTTGTACACCAGGCAAAGATCACCTCTCAGAAGTCTCTATAATACAGAGTAAAGAGACCGGGACTTGAGATAATCAGAGTATGACATTGTGTTTACTCCCTGTAGTCTTTTTGTTAAGAACCATTGTGGACATTCCAGTTGCTGTATGTGTCTGGTCAGGTACACATAGAAAGGGACATTGTACTCTGTGATGGGTCTGATGAGGGATGGGAACAGTGGTGTGATGATCTCTTTGGACCTAGATGCCATGCCCTTCCTTATAAGGTGAGCACATAGAAGGATTTTCTTACTACCTTGGGGACACGTTGGCCAAAGGTTAAGTTATTATCTACATGTGTTCCCAGATCCCTGACTAGTGAATCACTTTTAGGAATGTTTTTTGATTATATGGTTACACAAGGTGGTTGACTTCCAAAAGGTACTATAATGCATTTCTTGGTATTGAGTTTTAAACCATGGCTTTGGCATCAAACATTTCCCTGTGTTAGACCTTCTTGAAGGGTGTTCTTATTTTGGGGATGCAGTGATTGCTCTCAGTTTGAAAGCATCTGCTAACTCAGTCAGCCAGAAACCTTTGATATTGGCTTTGACCCTTGACAAATAGATGCCAAAGATGAGTGGGCCCAACACAGAGCCCTGAGGAACTCCACTGGTGACCAACCTCTTTTTGGAGATGGCTTCACCAATCCTAACCTCTTGGGTCATATCCATGAGGCAACTAGCTATCCAGCATGTTATAAATAGGTTTATGCCTAGTTCTATAAGTTTCCTGACAATACCCGAGTCGGGTATTGTATCAAATGCATTAACCATATGTAGGTAGGCAGCATGCAGCTCTTTCCCCTCATCCATTACCTTAGTGATTTGTTTCAAAGAAGTCCACCTAGTTCAGTAAGCATGATTTTCCCTTGACAAAGCCAAACTAAGACTGGATCCAATATCTGGAGGTCTTCGATGTTCTTGTTCATAACTTTTATGATAATTCTTTCCATGGCTTTGCAAATAAGGATAGTCAGACTAATGGGTCTGTAGCTTACAGGATCTATTGAAGGTCCCCCCTTTTGAATGGAGTAGGTTCATAGATGGTTACTAGGCTAGTGACCCAAAGGTCTTTACAATCCTAGTTGTGTGTACCCAGTATAATACTAGAAAAACCCAATATAATGGATCTTGCCTGAACTCGAGATCTTAGTTAGTAATGATGCCCATATCTAGAAGGGTCATAGGTGAAATCCCCAGCAGGAATTTACAGTTTTCCATCTAGTCATCCAGGCTACGCTTAAACAGGGTCAGAGAGGGGCTTTGTTTGATGTAAATTGATAATCTATTCCAGAGGAGTGGCAACCTATGACAGACATATCTTTCTGTCTAGCAGGTCCTATTTATGTCACAGACCAGGTTAAGGTCCCTGGAGCGGGTGTCCTTTGTCCCATTTGACTTGTGGATGCACAGCATTTCCATTAGGTTTGGACTGAATATGAGATTACTCTGCAGGCCAGGCATAAGTCTTCTCTAAATATTATGTACACTACTGAGTACAGTGACAGTGATTTCATTCTGTCAATGTATGACATGTGCTGGAGACCCTGAATTTTCATGATTAGAAATCTCTGAAGTCTTTCAAGTTGCTGCAAGTGCCTGGTAAGGTACATACCAAAGGGAGCATTGTACTCAATGAATGGTTTGATGAGGGTCGAGTACAGGGGTGTTATGACCTGTTTTTCTCTTGACAGAATGCCTTTGCTAATGAGGTGTGCAACTTAGAAATTTATTTTTATTTATTTATTTTACATTTGTTGACCGGGCTAGAATAACTGGATATATGTCCATTTTCAGTAGAGGCCCGGGGAGATAAGCTCCAAGACAGATAAATGAAAAACTTAATAATCAATGCACAAAGTATGACTAAATAAAAATATTCATAATAAACAATGGCGATTTCAGGTACAACAAGAGAATTAAATGACTAAATAGCAGCATTCATTGTATACAATGCATATTACAGGTTACAACATAAAATTATGTGAGGACAAAAACAAAGTACTTATAGTGCAAGAATGCTTATACTATACAACATGCAGGTATAATACGTAATTCCTTACCACAATAGACATATGGTGGTCAAAGTTTAGTCTACAGTCAACTTGCATTCCCAGTCTCTCACTACTGAGTTGTTACTTGAGGATATTGTTTTAACTGAAGGGGATGATAATGCATTTTTTAGCATTGAGTTTGAGTCCATGGCTTTGGCACCAGTCATTGGTTTGTGTAAGTCCCTCTTGAAGTATGTTGACATTGTTTGGGGATTCAATGATTGCTCCTAATTTGCATCAACAAAGTCAGCCACAGCCCCTCTGTTTTGGCCTGAACTTCTGAGAAGTATATTCCAAAAATAGGCGGCCCAGCACTGATGCTTGTGGAACCCCAGTGGTGACATGCCTGCTGGTTGAGGTAAAGCCCCCCAATGTTGACTGAGTGTGATCTGTCGGTGAGACAGTTAGCAACCCAAATAATGACATAAGGGTTGATATTCAACTGGAAGAGTTTATCAATGATGCCTGAATGTGGAATTGTGTTGCAGGCCTTGGCCAAGTCAATGTAGGTTGTATGCACAGATTTGCCTTTGTCTATGGCTCTGGTTACATTTTGGAAGAAGTCCACCAGGTTTAATAGACATGACCTTCCTTTGACAAAACCAGACTGTGTTGGATCAAGGGTTTGGAGATCACCTATATCCTTATTTATAAGGTCCATGATGATTCATTCCATGGCCTTATAGATAAGGCTGGTTAAGCTTATGAGTCTGTAGTTCCCAGGGTTTATTGCTTTACCCCCTTTATGAAGGAGGATGACAGTTGCTGTTTTCCATTCAGCAGGGACAAAACAAGTACTATGCTGTGGTTTAAGAAAGTACCTAATGGAGTGGCTAACTCATGTTTTAGACCATTTGAAATGCAACCTGGGATGCCATATGGTCCCATAGAGGCTGTATTTTTTAGCATGGAGAGAGCATTAATGACTTGCTCTTTGGAGATGCAAGGTGTATTGGGAATGCTTTGTGGAATTTTTGGAGGGGACAGGGGGACATACCTCTCAACAGTACCAAATTCCTATGTATTTCTCAGTTTGAGGGCAAAATAGTGGGATACCACGAATTCCCGAGTAGCCCCTTCAAATCCCAATTTCTTTTTATTTACAAATAGGCAGAGGGCAGGGTACTTGGGGAAAACTAAGAGACGTGCTTTGGCAGGCCTGAGTGCAGGGACATAGCAAGAGTATACTGTGTGCACTGTAGCATACATGTAGTTAGTCAAAGGGGCAGTAAATGCGGTAAAATATAAATCTAAACAAAAAAAAGTCTAAATGTTTTATCTTGTTGACCTTCTGTAGCCAAGATAATGGGCAGGATTCTCGAAGCCTCCGTGTAAGAGTTATAACTCATACACGGAGGCTGCAGTTAAACGGAGTGATGTCAGCATGCTTTGCATATTCAAGAGAGCATGCTGAATCACACTTAAGGCTAACACGGTCCGTGTAAGACAGTAGGGGCCATGTCCGTAGGCCGAGCCCTGTAAGCGGACACGCCCCCAGAAGAGGAAAAGTTCCCAAAGTAAACACCCATGACAGAGTCCACGGAAATGTGAATAAACAGAACACAACATATGCCCCCACAGACTATGAACAGAAAACATATAAATAAACATGTTATATATTTTTTTTAAATTGTAAAAATGTTTAACCGTGAGTGCGCTCGTTTGCGCGGGCGTGCCCGTAGCGCAGCTACAGTTAGCAGTTAGTGGGAAAGCATATAAGAACTAAATATGCAAAATAAGCCAAGAAGCAATAGCGTAGCGGTAGAGATGTTGGCTGAAGAGCAGGCATTCATGGTTCGAGCTCCCACAACACCATTTTTTATTTTTAGCAAAATAAGCACAAAACAAGTCCCTGACAAATATGTACACATAAAACCACATTTTATGCAAAATGTAATGAAATAGCCCATTTATATTGAAGAAATGTGAGGTAACAAAAGAATAAAAAATGCCAGATGTGCCCATAGCTGAGCTACAGTTTAACAGGGTGAGTGCATCTGCCCGTAGATGAGCAGTGGTTTAACTGGTGCAAAATGAGTGCCCGTAGCTGAGCAGTGGTTTAACACGCTAAATCTATGTGCCCCTAACTGAGCTGAGCGTAATATGCGTGCTGATAGCCAAATGAGGCTTAAACCAGCGTACCCCATTTGCGAGGAGCTGCGCACCATGCAAACAAGCTAACCGATGGGCAACGTTGAGCAAGCCGTATCAAAACTGCCTTTACACAGACACACCCCTCAGCATGTCTAGACAGTCATGAAAAATAAAAAGCAGTGGCAAGGTTCGAACTCAGGATACTATACACCATAATAAAGGTACCAAACCACTAAGCCATGACAGCAGTACCTAGAAATGCAATAATAGCTAATATATAGGAATGAATACAAACTGGAGCATGACAATGCAGGTTTACTGAAGTTGATACAATTCTAAAATGGCCAATCACAGATATGTGCGGGAAAAACGGACTATATAAGCCCCATAGGTGGGAATACACAGCATAAACGATTGTAGAACTGACCTGCAGGCAGAATGACAGGAGTAGGAGAGGGTAGTTGCTTTCGAGCACAGAGGTGGGGCGTTGAGGAGTCCAGGTACATGGTCTGGCTCCTAGTCCACAATCATGAGGCCCAACTCATGCAGGGCCAGGTCCTCTGGGGAGCATACAGGGCCGAGGCGTGGGACCGGTTGGCTCATGATCTCACCAGTGCCACAGGGATTCCAAGGACTGGTGAGCAGGTCCGTCACCACCATGCGGACCTGAAGAGACGCAAGCAGGACCAACTGAACCTTTGGATCCAGGAGGCCCGGCAAACACCCAACTCCCCACTACTGAGTAAGTTACATTTAATTATGTATGTAAGAAATTAAACTAGCTGATATTATGGAGATGTGTATTCCAATACTACTTCATTTATATTACAGCTGCAGGTGTCCGTTCTGCGAACCGCAGAGCCTATGGTGATAGGCTGGTGTGGTTGCGCCACCAGGCAGGTCAGTAATCCACTACCAGTAACTGTAAAGAAATATAAAAGTATGACAGTCAGCAAAAGAGTGCAGTGTAGTCAATAAGGAATAAAATGTGCAAGTAACAGTGTGAAAGTGTCTGCAAGTATTACTTGATTACAAAAGTGTGTTTCAGCCTGTAAGTTAAACCGAAAAATGAAACTGTCTGACATAAATTCTGAAATAAAAATGCCCTACCTGTAAGAAAATAGTACACAACCTGCAGCAGGCTGAAAAGTATAGCTGCAGAAGATGATGAAATCACATGTGTGAAATATATCCCTGTTGAAATACTGAAACATGACAGAAGTGAGACTGCTGGAAAGGATTGTAATAACTACAGGTAAAACATGTCAATAAAGCCTAGAAGTAAGTACCATCCTGAATAGTAAAATGAAAGTAAGTGAGAGAGTGTGAGAAAGTGTCATGAATCCAGCAATACAGTAGTAATAACCCCTGAATAAAGTATAGTGCAGTCAAGACAGAATGAAATGCATGTGAGAATCAAAACCAAACAGCGAAATCTGTTCAAAGTGTTGCTGCATCTGGAATGTGTATCCCAAAATCTGGATATGTTGCTCTCAGTATGCAATATGCAGATAGGATGATTGTCTGATATACCAAACATCCACACTTGTCTACAGCTAAATAAAGCAAATGTAGCAGGATGATGTAGCTGAACAAAGCTAGATATGAATGTGTATGAAGAACAATAAAATGTATATTGATGTTGCAGTAACAGTCCTATCACCAAGTTGAAATAGTTATCATATAGGAAACTGTAGTTAGAACAGTAGTGTGTATATAACTGTAGCTATTAGAAATGTACAGCATATGTATTGGTATTTGAAGATGTTAATATTATTTTCTTCACCCCACCCTATAACCACATATAACCCATTCCACGTGAAAATGGTATGTGCAATCAAAATTAACACCCCTGGACGTTTGTCCTGTTGGGTCATATATATTTGCATGTCCGTTGATGCATTTGCCCTGTTCATACATCCAAACCTGATGGCCTGTTGCCATCAATTAACCCTGCATGTTGTTGGACTGTGTATTTCTGTTCAAATTATGCATGTGTTATGCACGCTGTTCAATGGTGTGAATATCTGGGTGTTTGGTTAATGGGAATACTAATGCATGCTGTTACAACTAATTGTGAATGGTATTATATGTCACTAACCCAAACTGTCATGACATAATGCAAAACATAGGACGACAGGGAAGGCGGGTTCCAGCGGACCCACCTCTCCCACCTCAGCTGGCGAGTGCACCTGGCACTAGTGCAGAGTCCGGACCCTCCTCCGGTGGCCCTGTGCCACCTGCGGGTGGATGCGCTGCAGGGGATGGGGCCCGCCCCCCCTCTGCAAGTGTGGCCGGAGGAGAACCACCACTCACCCTCCGTAGCGTCCGGACTGTGGTGCGTAGGGAGATTCGGGACTCTGTTCTCGAGCCCCTATGCCAGCTTGAGGCATGGGTGGCACAACTAACGGGCATGCCTGTTGCCCGGCCTACACAGCCCCCAGCACAGCCCCGTCCAGGGCAGTGAAGGAACAGTGGCAACTGCCTATGGGTGGGGATATCAGTTCCACTGTTGCCATCTATGGGCTCATGGGCTCTGGATATCCAAACCTCTGTCCCCGTCAATTGTGTAACCCCCCCACACGTGTCATACACCGCCCCTGTATGCATCTTGTTTGTCTTGTCTGTTTACCTACCCAACCTACCTCCCCAGCTGTACCAACTTCCTTCACCTGACATACCACTCTCACCTGAAAAAAAAAAAAAAAGGGCACTCTGTACCCACAAAAAAATTACGCCCCATACATAGCTGCCCAATCCGCACACATCTGCTGGACATGGAATCTATCAATTACAATTGGCTGTACAACAAGTATTATTGTTGTCCTGACACCTCTCTCAGGGGTGGAAGGTTTCAAATGTCACACCAAATTACATACATATGCACAGCTGTTGCTGATGAAGAAATGGGCAGCTATGGGCCTTACCTACATCCCTCCTGCAAATCCCAAGCTTGTTTCCCTACTGTCTTACCCTCTTTGTGACCCCTTTTTCACCACTTTCCTGTCTCCCCATTTTCTTTTCTTTCAAAGAAAATAGCGCGGGTGTGCGCCAGAGTAAGCACCGTTAAGCGGTTGTTAGCGGGTGCGTGCTTGTGTGCGCGGAGCTAACTGCCAGTGCGCATGCGTGAGCTCCGCGCAAACCAGCGCTAACCTGGTTACAACTGCTTAAAAGTGCCTTACTCACTTTGATTGACAGGTCCTGTACTCAGTTCAAAAGCAAAATAAAATCCCACTGTCAGTCCCGAACCCAGGAAACACTAGTCTGTATGACCTACCACTAAGCCATGACTCTTATACAAGAACATTGTGCTAAAATAAATATAACATGTAATAGTAGGGATGAATGTAAAGGGAATATAGGATGTGTAGTACACAAAGCATGTCATTTAGAATTACTGTCAAAACTACTGGATTTCCATAATAGTAGTGTGTGAACAGAAACAGCCATGCTAGTTGGTAGCTTGTAGATAATAATATCAGTTAAAGTACATATATAAATGTATGTATATGTACATATATATATATATATATATATATATATAAATATATATCTATATATAGTTGTAGGAGTCATTGTGCATACACACTTGCTACAGGGAACATGAGAGAGGAATGGAGAAATGTGAATATACAACACAGCCTGAATCATGAGAGAGATACTAACCTTTACACTCACAGAACACTGTCCACAGCATACAAGCATGGTCCCCGCCCTTACAATCTGAAAGGGCAACGCCTATCCCACATACCCTTTTATAGCACTGACCTGAAATCACAGTGAGAACTGCAATCAGTACACAACTGGCTGTATGCAATTAGCAAATGCTGGCTTACAATTGGTGCAGAGGCCATCACATGGACCTATGCAGATACCTACAAAAGCATCCAGTACTAACACTCCACACATGCAATACATTCATTGCACTGTCTGGAAGCAGACAGAGGGAGAAAGAAAAAGTGAGAGAGAGAGAGAGAGAGAGAGAGAGAACAAAAAAAAAAATTATACACTGTGACTCTGTCACCCGAAGCTGTCAGCAGTGACAGTAGCAGCAGCAAGCAGAAGCAGTGGTAATGCAACCAGCTGCGACAAACACAGGTAATGCAAAGTAGCAGGTTAATAGTGTGCATACTGTGAACCCTCCAAATGTGTCATAGTTCTGTATCTATAAGTATGTCCATGTGATATGTTGTGTGTACGTAGTTCCACCAAAAGGGGATGACCATACATTACATGTCAATCAGTCTTAGGCCATGATCCTGGCAGCAGTTGTCTGTGCGTTGCCCCAGCAATGGCTGTAGTGACTGCTTTGAAAGGTCAGCCAGGTTCATAAGGCAGGATCAGCCCATCACAAAGGCACACTGGCTGGGAACAAGTGTCTGCGGGTACCCGATATCACTGCATATGCATCCCATACTGCATAATTCCATAGCTTTGCAGACCAGGCCGGTTATGCATATGATGTGGTAGTTCCCAGGGTCAGTCGAGGTGCCTCCTTAGTGGTGTGGGACCACTGTCGCTGTATGCCACTGTCCAGGTACATATCCTGTAGTACGGCCAAGATAAATTATCAGTGTTATATGCGGTTGTATGTCCTCTCGTTGTGCAGGTAGCACACATCCAGGGATACCATGAGTTCACAGTGATGCTGTGTGTTCTTCTCTGCTGAGGGCGGCCCTCACCTGGACATGTGAGATGATAGGGAGGTTACATCCAGCTGTGATAAATATTTCAACTGGTGGGGGAGAAGGAGGGGGGATATGTGCACCGAACATGTCTGCAAGATTGTTGCCAATATCCGTGTGTTTGGTGAATGTTAAGTAGGTGTATATTAACACAGAGCATATCTGAGGCATGTGGTCCATATGTGTAACATAACTGAAGAAGGCCTTGTGGTCATCCATAGTGTTTGTGGCCATTTCCCTCCCAGAGTAGGCCGTGGCTGTTGTTATGACGGACCGTAGCGTAGTACCAGTGCTGACCACAGATTCCTTCCCTTAATGTGAATGTGCTCTGTCCTACAGTAGCCTCCTGCTATTGTTATACAATCTGCCTCTGTCTGGGGTCCACCGGACAGGATGCCTAACCTTTGTGCATAGGGTCTGGGTTAGAAATGTGTGTGCAAGTTCCATGCAATCTGTGGCATGTCCATAGTAAGCATTTGCAAAGGGGTCAGCAGTGTGGCTTGTGGCTTCCACTGGCCCAGTGTGCTGCATGGATACCATCTCAGTCCCAGCAAGTGAATAACTGTCTAATCACATACATATCAAAGTAGTCTACTGTGCTGGTGGTGGGATATGTATATCCAGGCTGAGTAACTTCTGCCCACATCACAGTAGTGGACGGCGTCCCACATACAGTACCTTGGGATGAACCCCCAGAGTGAGGTTGTGCATTGCACCTGTCAGTGTGTGCTGACCGATGGGGCATGCTACTATGTTGTGTGGAATGTGGCAGGTATTGTTGCACAGGTGTTGGCTGAGCACTGATATCTGGCCATGTACCTGTGTATCCACCACGACACACACACATGCAACATATGGGAGTAGTAGTATATCACTACACATGAGTATCATGTATAGTATGTGTGCCATATATTGCTGACATGGTCTGCTGATATCCTGTTTGTGTTCTCTTCCAGGGAGATGGCGCATCAGCGTAACCCCACCTACTCTGTGGTGGAAGACGAGGAGATCCACCAGAGCCTGGTGCGGGAGTATGACATCCTGTTTTCGCGCACCAGTCAGAATCAGCAGGAGAGGGCTGCACTGTGGCAAGACCTTGTCCGTAGGGTAAATGATATTGGCACGCATAACAGGACATATGAGCAGGTACGACATCACTGCAGTGATTTAATCCGAAGTGTCCATCAGCGTGCATCAGATATCCACAGGCAACAGGTTGCCACAGGAGGTGGGGTGGCCACACATCCCCCCTCACCAGACTGGAGGGGCTACTCCTAAGTGTTGTGGCTCCAGCCCCGGAACACCAACAGCAGTTCACCTGCATTATGATTGAGGCTGGTTCCACACAGCAGCACGACATGGAGCATGCAGGTAATATGCCATATGTACACTTGACTGTTCTGTACACTGTATCATATGCAATATCAATGGCACAGTTGTGCCCACTGACATTAATCTCATCATTTCTGCAGGTCCCTCTGGGGTTACAGCAAGGCAGGCCATCCATGCTGGTGAGTGTGTTTAACATAACCTATAATAGTCCTGATAATGCTAGTAACAGTAGTGTAACTCAGTAGTGCTCTGTGTGTATACTGCGGGGTGTGCATGTGTGCAGGTGTGCCTGTGCCCATGTGTGCATGTGTGCATGTGTGCAGGTGTGCCTGTGTCCACGTGTGCATGTGTGCATGTGTGCCTGTGTCCACGTGTGCATGTGTGCATGTGTGCAGGTGTGCCTGTGCCCAAGTGTGCATGTGTGCATGTGTGCAGGTGTGCCTGTGTCCACGTGTGCATTTGTGCATGTGTGCCTGTGTCCACGTGTGCATGTGTGCCTGTGTCCACGTGTGCATGTGTGCATGTGTGCACATGACCACGTGTGCATGCATGCATGTGCCCATGTGTGCATGTGACCACGTGTGCATGTGTGCATGTGTCCATGTGTGCATGTGTCCACATGTGCATGTGTGCATGTGTGCATGTGTGCCTGTGTGCATGTGTGCATGTGTGCCTGTGTGCATGTGCCCACATGTGCATGTCTGCATGTGTGCCTGTGTCCATGTGTGCATGTGTGCCTGTGTCCATGTGTGCATGTGTCCATGTGTGCATGTGAGCATGTGTGTAGAAGTGCATCACTGGTAACAATGTCTGGAGACTGTAAACTGTGTTTCCTGTCTTCCTCCAACAGGTTCTGGGGCTGCTCTGGTGAGCTGCAGCAGGGAACCTGAATCATGTGCCACGGGTACTGGTAGTGATGATATTTGTGTAATGGTACAGGAAGGTGTGTCAGGGTCCGCCATTGGTCAGCCAATTGACAGTACACAGCTGTCAACCCCATCATTGCGCACAGTCATCCTGCCAGTACATCCTTTGTCACCATTGTCCCTAGGTGATGGACAGGATACAGTGGGCATAGACCAGGGTAATGTGGTACCTGTGGCACATGCATCCCCACACAGCAGCCATGGGCAGGGTCCTCCGATGGTACCACACAGACAGTTGCCCATGGGTTCTCGTGGGAGCATCCATGGGTGAACTGCCTCTGGCCGATGTGCCCAAAGAGGTCTGTCAACCTCAGCTATGTTTCGGACTGTCATGCAGGCACAGTCACATATGGAAAGGTACACCAGACAGGGTCTGAGGGAGCTGAGAGCATGTCACACAGCCATGACAGACAGTATGCGTGACATTGCGGATGCTATCCGTAACTTCACCGATGTCATAGACAGACGTTGTGGGGACATATTACAGCAGTTCCACAACCAGATGTCCATGAGCCAGGGCAATGGTGGGTGTTTGCGGCGTCGACGTGGCCGTATGCCGGCAGCAGCAGCAGCTGGCAGTCGGCGTGGATGACAACAGGCTCGCGCATGCCCCCATAGTGCTAGCAGCAGCCCCAGCAATGCTGGGTCTGTGCTGTCATCGGAACGCCCCAGGAGACCACGTGCACGTGGCTCTGGACAGTCCCAACAGGGACTTGTGTCCAGTCAACACACTCCCACTTCTGAAGACAGTACCCAGTCTGGCTTAGTACTGGATACGGTCTGTAGCACCCCTGCCAGGCACAGGTACCGTGTCCGTGCACACAGACACTGATCTGTATGACCTGCCAGGTGCAGTCTGTGGCTGTCCACAAACCCCTGTATATGGCAGCCATGAGGTGGAACTGTGTGCGTGCATACACACATGCAAAATGTTAACACCTAGGGTGACCACATACACGCACACACTGCACCAACACTGCCCCACCCTGTACTGCTGCCCCTCACCAACACACATACACACACATGTCAATTGGTGGTATCAGTGGCTGACTCAGGCATACCTAATCCACACCCTGTGCATATGATGACACTGTGCCACCTCCTGCAATCTCCAACATCATTGTGGGAACAGGTAAACACGTTGCTGATGCACAGGGTGACTACATAGAAGTGTATTAGTAGTATCCTGTTGGTAACAGTACAGTGTGCTGCTATGACTGTGTGTTTATCCCAGCATGCCTGCTGCAGTAACTGTATGAATGTCCTGAATTGTTTTCTGCACCGATAGTACATACCAAAGTATAACAGCTGCACATAATTGCATGCCGGTGGTAAGGTTGTCAACAGATAGCCGCATATATGGGTAGCACAGGGGGAAAGCTAACGCAAGTAGTGATATGCAATGGTGGACATGTACAGTAATGGTGTCAAGTTGCCCACAACGACTATGCCATGTGGATGTTCGCGCATGTAGATATGTGTGCAGTACCAATGTAATCCAAATCACAAATAACTATGACATAATATCAGTTCTACCATGGGCATCTGCGCTGTGTATTCCTGGGTACATGTTGATAGTGCCTACATATTTGCATTGTTACTTACTGTTATTGTTACCCCTTCTTTGTTGTACAATGCACTACTTCCAGCCCTGTTTACTGTAGCTTTGTTTGCATGCATGTTCGCTTGGGGTTCCCTGGAACACTGCTTACACCTGCAATGCAGAGTTACAGTGCTTCTGTAGACTTCTAGTGACATCTGCATAGCATATGATAAGTATGTCAACTTTCCACATGACAGAACGTCACTGTCTGTCCTGTACGCATGTACGTTGTCTGTGACACATTGCATATGTCTTACCTGGCATTTACCCACGTGTGCAGTCATATATGTCAGTGCTATGAAACAGTAGTGGTACACCCACACATACACACCTTCAGTATGTTGTTCCCCATTGGCCCTAGGTGTTGGTACTCACCATGGCAATCACACTACTAGGGTAGCATGTGCAAAGGTAACCTGTGAATCGCCTCTATGGTCCAGTTGTGGTTTATGTGAGTCATGTGTCAATGTCACAGCTGCCACATGTATGCAGTCAGCCATCACCCTTGGCCAGGAACGTACAACACATGTAGGGGATGCCACCACACAGCCAATCTGGGGACTGGGCTCTCTGAACCCAGTAATGCCATACCCTGTCAGGTGGCATGTCATATATACTACATCCTGGACAAACGTCAACCCCAATCCCTGCTGCTACTATTGATAATACCCCTGAAGATGTTCCTGATAGTTTTGACCAATTCTTTACTGAGACATTTCAGGCCCTAGCTAGCCATCTACCTCCTAGCTCCCCTGGTCCTGAAAGTAGCACCCCTAGAAACCTACTTGTGTTCAGCTGCCAACCAGTCGCCACTTCACTTCTCCGTACCTTGATTGAAACAGTGAAACCCATTACACTTTCTGCTGATCAACTCCCTGCCGAGTACCTATCAAAATCAGATGATGCTATTGCTTACCCCGTCTCAAAGGTAATCAAACGAACCATGGTAGAATCTAAATTTCCCACCATCTGGAAAATGTCATATGTAATCCCACTTCACAAAGGAGGCAGCTCTACTGAATTCTCCAGTTATAGGCCAATAGCTATACTCTCTCCACTTGCAAAGATTATGGAAACTTTAGTCATAGACAATTCATGCACCACCTAATCCAAAATCGCCTTATGGCAGACACTCAACATGGCTTCCGTCCTCATCACAGCACTACTTCAGGCCTCCTAGCCTTTACTAACACCATAAACCATACTTGCAACACTAATTATATATCATCAGCCCTCTTTTTGGATCTTTCCAAGGCATACGATATGGTTGATCACCAACTTGTAATCCACACCCTGCAAACATTCTGTCTAGATACTGGAGCCTTCCAATGGTTTCAATCCTACCTGCATGGTCGACAGCAGGCTGGCCTCTGGCAGAACAAACTCTCTAACCTTCTACCTAACACCCTCAGAGTACCACAAGGCTCTATACTAGGCCCTTGCTGTTCTCCATCTTCATTAACGACCTTTATACTGTCATCCCAAAAGTCAGCTGTATCCAATATGCTGAAGACTCTACTCTGATCTGCTCAGCCACATCTCCAGTAGAGTTATGGTCAGCTACCCAGACCACCTTTAATACAATAGAAAACTGGCTTTCTGAACATCGCCTGATCCTAAATCCCAAATAAACTAAACTGCTGTTATTTCATCAACACGTAGGTCTACCGCTTTCACCGTTACCATAACATCAACTGATGGCACAATAATCTCCCCTGACCCATCTACTAAACTATCAGGTGTCATCATAGACAATAATCTCAAATGTGACCTACATGTTAACCAAATTATCAAAGCCATCAATAGAAAACTAGGGTCACTTTACAGAATTAAAGCCTTCCTAGCCCATCCAGCTAAAGGTGCCATAGCTCGCTCACACCTTGTTTCAACCCTTCTGTATGCATCCCCTCTACTCTCGAATATGAACAAGACTGTCCTTAACAAACACTCAATTTGCTACAACCACATTGCCAGGTTTGCCACTGGGCTGCCTTTTAGGACACATCATTGCATCAATCTAAATCAGCTTGGTTGGCTTGCAATACCCAGCCTAATACAGTATAACCAACTGATTATGGCCTATAAAATCCTCTATAATCCAGACAATACTCCTGCACTTCAAATATTATCACCCCCTATAACAATCCTAGACCGCTTTGATCCTCTAACAAACTACTTATTCAGAATAGCAAGTTTAATAACACAGCCGGTGATTCTCTCTTTGCAAACTCTGTAAGTAGATCCTGGAACTCACTTCCAGCTGATATTACCCTACTGTCCACCTTAGGTCAATTTAACACTAGACTCAAACAACATTTGTCACTTAACTGGCTATGTCAATGTATCAAGCCTGGCTAACTCGAATGTGTAAAATCTGTGAACCACTTTACTGTGTAATTTAATTTAATCCTGACTTGTGCTCAGGACTAACATTAACCTGTGGAACATGTTTAACTTGCTTACTTATGTAATCTCTGTAAATAATCTGTTTGTAATATGTAATGCTGGTATTATGTAATGCTGTATCTCCTACCCTCGTAGCTTGTCTCCCCGGCCTCCCTGAAATGGACATGCATCCAGTCGGACTATCCCGGTCAACAAATGTAGGATAAATAAATAAATAAAATATATTACAGTGACTACAATACAAGTCAGACATTGACACGCACTGACAGCATGCTGAACACACTGGGGCATACGTGGGGACTCAGAATAGCAGCCTGCCTGAGCATCACACACCTCCGCAGCTGGCACACAGGCATATGTTCCGTCGGAACAGAGCACATGCCACACATGGCACACACATCCCCTGTGCCACACACTCACAGCCTGTAGGGCTACACAACACACCTGCTACAGACGTGTCAGGTACCTGTCTTGTGTGCTGCACTGGGGTCCCGCTCAACAGGCTGTATCTGGTGAAGGTCACAGTGATATGCCTCAGGGGCACTATGGTCCACCACAGAACACATGCATACAGGTCAGTCAGAGGCATGGACACATATGACTCACTCATTGACCATGCCAGTATGGCTGCCTGAGACATACCTCCCTGGACTACATGATAGGGAACATAGAATGGATCTCTCAGCATGTGGCACAGGCCAGTATGAGCCTGATGTTGGTTGCCAACATACCCTCACCAGGTATGCTACCACTATATGTGGGAAGGGTGTTGTATAAGAAACAAAAATGAGCCAGCAGCAAGTAGACTGATTAAGAAAAAGAGTAGTTTAATAAAAACTACCCAAACAGCATAGTGGCATCCAAAAACACAAACCGGTTTCGGCAGGGTTAAAAACCTAGCCTTCTTCAGTGTACAACAAGGAGCCTAATCAAAAATGCTGTATTTAAACAGATAGAGCCATGCTGATTGGTTACAAAGTTGTAAACATTTGCTGATTGACAATCAGCATAAATAACAAAAATTAGTGTGAATGTAAATACATACAAAGAAAATAATACACATACACATTTGAGGACTCGAATACATTCAGCAATATTTAGATTAGCTGTTTCTGTCTATATATATATTTTTTAAATATACATAAATGTGTATTCCGAATATTGGAGCACCATTTATACATAATCCAATATTGAACAAAGATATATCAAATATGCATATATGCAAAGTACATGATAGATCAAAATACATACTGTAATATAAAGATTAACTGTATCAGTATATATATTATTAAGATACATATGTATGTATTCTGAATATTAAAACACCAATTGTTCAACAAACATATATCATATGTTCAAATTTTTGTTTATAAACATTCATTTAGCCCAGGATTAAATAGTGCACCTAATTTCGTTATCCATTTCTTTTCTTTAAGGTTGAGTTTATTATGCCAACCACTCTTAGTGGTTCTGTCACCAATAATTTTGTCAATAATGGTAAAATGAAATTTTGCAGTACTATGGGTGAGAGTATGTTTGTATAATGCGTTGGTCATCTTATGGCATCTGATATCACTGAGATGCTCAGAGAATTGTAGCTTAACTGGTCTTGACGTCTGCCCTACATAAAATGAGTGGCAGGTACAACAGGCCAAATAAATGGCCCAATCTGTGTTACAGTTAGCAAAAAATGTAATGTCAAAAACTGTATTGGTATTCCTACTGGTGAACTCCTTAATTTTCAACATATGCTTACAATTGACACAGTGGCCACATGGAAAGGAACCAATAAGCTTATCACCCAAAATGGTGGTTTGATACACCTGTGGTAAAATGGACTCATAGTGATGTTTATAGTGATTAAAATGACCAGCCAAATTCTTGCCTTTACGAAAAGAGAAAAGGCATTTGTTAGGGATAATGTTTTTGATTCTGACATCAGCCTCCAGTATGTTCCAGTTGTCCCTAATGATCTTAATAAAATTATTGGTATTTCTGCCAAATGTTGTAGTAAGTCTAAGTTTATTGGACTTGATGTGCTTCTTTTTATATGTTAATAGATTAGATCTATATAGACCAGATGCATAATTCTGAGCCATGGTCACATATCCTGAATTATAGCCCCGCTCAATGAATCTGTTGTGTAAATCCTGAGCATGATTGACAAAGGTGTTATCATCAGAACAGTTACGCCTAATCCTGATAAATTGTGATTTAGGGATGTTCCTTGCAATATGTTTTGGATGAAAGCTGGATGCGTGGAGAATCGTATTGTATTGGGGGAATTTCCTATGGGTTTCAGTTGTTAAGGTGTTATCATTGTTTCTAGTTACCAAAACATCCAAAAATGTGATTGATTCTCGGTCATAGGTAATTGTAAATTGTATTCCCCATATATTATCATTCAGGTATTCCATAAATTCCTGGAGATATGGAACATCCGATCTCCACACCATCCAGCAATCATCCAAATATCTACGCCAGATATCAATTTCTGGCAAAAACAAATTATGAGTGTCGTCATAGATCATAATTTGTTCAATATATGCCATAAACAGATCAGCATATATGGGGGCAAAAGATGCCCCCATAGCTGTACCTCTGATCTGTAGGTAACATTCCTGGTTGTAGAAAAAAACATTTTTAGTCAAAACATGCTCAGTCAAATTCAACAAGAGAGTATTGAATCCAGGTTGGTATAATTTAGATTCATTGAGCCAAAATTCAATAGCATCAAGTCCACCCCAATGTGGAATATTGGTATAGAGTGAACTTACGTCCAAGGTACAGAGTAACCAATCTGAATCCAACTGCATATCATTTACAATACTCAAAAATTGAGTGGTATCTTGTATTCGTGATCTTACATATAGTAACAACGGCTTTAAATGCATAGTTAGAAATTCAGAAAGAGGTTCAGTAATCGACCCCATACCTGACACAATGGGCCTTCCAGGTGGATGTGAAAAATCCTTATGTATTTTTGGTAGAAAATAAATATATTGTCTAGTAGGATCAGTAATAGTTAAATGATGAAGTGTTTTTTTATCAATAATACCATTGTCAACAGCAGAGTTCAAAAAGTCATCAATATCCTTTTTGAAAACTAAGGTCGGGTGTTGTATGTCTACATTATGCTCAGTCTCCACTGTCATTCATAGGGTATCCGCTGGCTGTCAACGTGTGCTTACATGCTAGGGAAGCCACAATGATGTGCAAGGGTCATCTTGCACGTGACACCCATGGCCCGATGTATAATGGCAAAGCTCCTTGGTACACACATACTGCCTTATGCTGCAGGACATGGTTTACATAGCCACCTCCATGGGTATCACACAGGTTAGGACACTAACAGTGCTGCTACACAACAACAGCAGTGTACACCGGAAGATGCATGCACCAGACACTGTCCTCAGCACGGTGAACTGCAATGTCTGTGCAGTACCAGATTCATGATTCATGGCTCACAGGTGTTACCCATCACTGACAGGTTATGCCCCATACCATGCCTGTCGTCCCCTACACATGTAACACACATGGATTGGGGGGTGGTATCCCAAGGTACCACAGATACACACACCTCCAGGTTGTTGGCACAGCACAAAGCATCGGGGCCTAATCATGTGCAGCTAACAGTGTGTCGGACTGCCATCTGGTTCATAGCCTGGCACACACAACCCTCCCATACACAGGAAGAACACCTATCCTCCATAACAACACTGGCAATATGACAGTCTCAAGAACTGTGTTTATATGGCTGGACTGCATCCAGCCAAACATTGTGCGTGAGCATTACTGTAGCTACAACACACTAGTTGAAGGGTTCACAGCATGTGGTCACTGAATTGCAGTGGAATGACATGTTACCACTACCACAACAGGTGGGAACATGCAGCACCTGTACATCGACTACTTGTACACTATATGGCCCAGACCAGATGTGTATCCCCTGCTGTAGGTATTTCACCATATACACCCACACTGTATAGAGACATACCACGTGCGGACCCTGCACAGTAATACACAGTCATATTGGTATACATTGCAAATACCATTTATCCACTCGAGGCATGTGTCAGACATGGTAACTACTGCAGGTTACAGGTGTTTATGTGTATGTGTCACACACATACATCATGTGTGCAATGCCATTGCTGGTTTAGGCAATGGCATGCATTGTTATGTACAAAGACCCACACAAGGTCATACTGTGTGACACAACCACACGTGGCAGTTGTGGGTTACCAAAACATACCTATCTGTACTCTGACAATGGTAATAGACAAAGTAGCAGAGCGCACTATTGGCATTACTAGCCAACTAGCCCTGTTTGGCTGTGCTGATAGTGTGGTGACATCCCCTGTGTTTACTGGGGGAGTATGCAGCATCTGGTGTATTGTAGTATTTGCCAAAAGGATCTGTTCTCTCACACTTGCATTTACACACACCCTACTACCCCCACACACACGCACACTTGCAATTTGCTGGATTCATTCCCCTACCTAATTAAGTCATGACACGTGAGAGAGATGCATTAGCAAAGCACACTATTCGGTTTAAAAGATAGTTCCTCTTCTCTGGCTGTACTTATAGGGTGCTGACAACAACAGTATTTTGAAAGGGTAATGTGCATCAGGTAGTGTGATCTCCTGATTGCCAAAACTAACATGTTTTTTATACGGAAATGCACACACACAAACTCCCCACATAGGTTCATAGGTTCATACTAGGCTATCTGCCCAAGGGCATTTATAAGCCTAGCCCATAGTTATGTGGCTTTCGCCACCCCTTTAGTTTGAATAAAAACTATGCCTATCATTTTTCTGTGCCTCTGTCAAGCAGTGACACTGAAGTAATCCCTGGGGTATATCTGCGATCTCCCATCCATTGGTCAAGATTCCTCTTGAACAAGGCCAGCGAGGTGCTCTGCCTCACATGTACCGGGATTTTGTTCCACAGCATAGGGAGTCTCTGGGTGATGAATCTGTCCCTCCAGCACGTTCTATTTATAACCGTGTCAAGGTTTAAGTCTCCGCCCTTGTGGTTCTGAGGGATCTAGATTTTTGAGGTGAAGCATATTCATCAAATCTGGGTTTGACATGGCCTTATATGTCAGGCACAGGTCACCTCTGAGCAAGCGGTATGAGACTGAATAAAGCTGGAGTTCTTTCAGTCGGGCAGCATAAGACATATTTTGAGACCCTTTATCCTTTTGGTGAGGAACTTTTGGGGCCTTTCAAGCTGCATCAGGTGTCTGGTCAGATACATTCGAACGGGCATTGTACTCAATCATAGGTCTAATGAGTGATGAGTACAGGGGACGATGACCTCCTTGATCTAGATGTGAATCCTTCATGATCAGGTGGGCGATATAGAAGGTTTTCCTAACTACTTTAGCAACATGAGTGTCAAACGAAGACTACTGTCAACTTGGGTCCCCAGATCCCTGATGACTTTTTCTGTGCTCAGTGGATTGTCACCTATATGGTAGCTAGGGGTAACCTTGTTTTTCCCAAGGGTATGACTATGCATTTTTGGCGTTTAACTTCAGGCCATGGCTCTGGCACCAGTTATCTGTTTCTGTGAGGCCCTTCTGGAGGATATCTGTGTCAGATGTGTTTTCACTATGGCCCAGTTTGCAGTCATCTGCAAACTTTGTCAGCCATAACCCTCCTGTGTTTGCTTGTACTTCAGAAAAGTAGATGCCGAACAAGAGTGGACCCAGGACTGAGCCCTGTGGGACACCACTTGTGACAGGCTTTGAGTCTGACATGGCTCCAGCAACTCTGACCCTGTGGGTTCTGTCGCTAGCCAGTTTGCAACCCATCTTGTGATGTATGGGTTTACATTCAAGCTGATGAGTTTTCGATGATACCTGAGTGGGGTATTGTGTCAAGGCCTTTGCCAGGTCGAGGTAGGCTGTATGGACTGCCTTTCCCTCATCAATGGCCTTGGTGACTGTCTCGAAAAAGTCAACCAAGTTTAAGAGGCAGGATCTGCCTTTGACAAAGCCAAACTGGGTTGGATCCAAAGTCTGCAAGTTCCCTATGTCTTTATTTATGAGTTCCATTATGATCCTCTCCATGGCTTTGCAGATAAGGCTTGTCAAGCTAATGGGGTGGTAATTTCCAGGGTCTGTGGAGGCACCGCCTTATGAAGTGGGACCACAGTCGCCGTGCGCCACTCCTTGGGTGCGATCCTGAGGTGAGGCTAAGATTAAACAGCTGTCCTAACTGTGGGTTTAATTCCTCGTTGAGTTCATGAAGCACACAGCCGGGGACACCATCCGGTCCCATGGATGCTGTGTTTTTGCCTTAGTGAGGGCAGTTCTCACCTGGGCTGGAGATGTTTGGGGCTACAATCCTCTGGAATAGATATCTCTCCTTTTGGGGAGGGGGAGAAGTTTGCACTGAACCTGTCAGCCAGTATGTTAGCAATGTGTGTAGGTTCAGTAATTTTCACATCATTTTGAACTAATTCTGAGCATATCTGGGAGTTTCCTCCTAGGTTTCTAACATAGCTAAAGAAGGCCTTATGATTGTCTTTAGAGTCCTTGGCGATTTTTCTCTCAAAATTTGCCTTGGATGATTTTATGAGAGCTCTTAGTTTTTACTTATAATGATCAAAGGTGTCTTACCTTTCAAGGATTTTGCTCTATCTTGTAGTAGCTTCCTCCTTTTGTTGTAGAGCTTGTTTATGGCTGGGGTCCACCAGACTGGACGCTTGCCTTTGGTACAGAGAGTCTTAGTTTTGTTTGGGATTGCCTGATCCATGCAGTCCTGTAGGTGCTGGTAGAAGGCATTTGTAAGTGATTCAGCGGTTTGAGTAATGTTTACCACTGGCTCAGGGGCTTAAAGGAGACCACACTAGTTTTTAGAAGTGTGAAATCGGCTTTTGAGAAGTTTTTCACTGTGGTCTTTTTGTTTCAGGTGGGGCGGATGAGGACCTCCAGCGAGATTAGTTTATGATCTGATCTCACCAGTGAGGGGTATACTTCGTGTTGAACATTTTGATCCCATGTTCGTGATGATGAGATCAAGTATGTTTTCACCTCTTGTGGGATGGTGACTAGTTGTTCCATGGCATTTGCATTTATGAACTCCTGCAATCTTTGGGATACAGTGGTCCGGCTTGAGTAGTGTTCCCAGTCTATATTAGGGTAGTTGAAGTCACCTAGTATGATGGTGTTTGGAGATACATTTATCCCCTCCAATGTTTTCACGAAGGCCATGTGAGGTTCCTGAGTTTGACAGGGTGGCCTGTAACATGCTACTAATTGCAGTGCAGTCTTGCCTATCGTTAATTGCACCTGGATGGTCTCCGATGCATCGCGTGCGTTGCCACCAACCTTGAGGTGTGGGTGTCCTTCATGAATAGGGACACCCCCGTCCTTACTTGGAGTTGTCCGGATTTAGGGGGCGGAACGCAAGATATGAGGTGAAACCTGTTAGTGCTGGGGTGCTCTCAGGAGCCTTGAACCAGGTTTCTGTCACAGCACAGACATTGATGTTCTCCATATTGAGAAGGGCCTCGAGTGCGTGCATCTTGAGATTGAGACTTCTGGCATTGAGCAGCATTACCCTTAGTTTTTTCCTTTTGGTGTTCTAGGGTGGTAGGTTTAGAATTTGAGCCTTGCCTAAAAAGGCACTATGGGGTGGCAAGAGCCTTTGCCAATATCCGAAGCCCAGGGGTGACAGGTGCAAGCCGTCCCTTGCGAAGCAGCGTGGCTTGTCCAGCATGTCATCCCAGGCAGACAGACATTGGATCCCCTTTGAATGACACCAGAATTTAAGCCAATTATTAAAGCTGATCATCTTATCACTGTATTGTGGCATCATTCTAGGTGAAGGTAGGATACTGCTCAAGGTCAGGGTCATACCTGCCTGGGCTACATAATCAGAGAGCTCCTCGACGTCCCTTTTCATGTAGTCCAAGGAGGTACATCCAAACACACACACATGCCATTTACAAGTTTCAAACTCCTACCTAACTACATTACGATATTTAGGAGAGACGCATTAGCAGAGTGCGCTATTCACATTATTGGGAGGCTTCCCTTCTCCTGCTGTACTTATAGGGTGCTGACATCATCTGTGTTTAGAAAGGGGAGTGTGCATCCTGCAGTGTGTTCTCCCAGTTGCCAAAAGGGACATTTCCCTCACACAAAATTGCACACACACTAACCCCCCTCATCCAAACACACACACTTGCAGGATTCAAACCACTACCTAACTATGTTATGACACTCGAGAGGGACGCATTAGCAGAACGCGCTATTCGCATTAATGGGAAGCTACCCTTCTCCTGCTGTACTTATTGGGTGCTGACATCATCTGTGTTTTGAAAGGGGAGCGTGCATCCTGTAGTGTGTTCTCCCAGTTGCCAAAAGGGACATTTCCCTCACACAAAATTGCACACACACTAACCCCCTCATCCAAACACACACACTTGCCATTTGCAGAAATCAAACTACTACCTAACTATGTTATGACACTCGAGACAGACTCATTAGCAGAGCGTGCTATTCGCAATGCTGGAAGGTTTCCCTTCTCCTGCTGTACTTATAGGGTGCTGACATCATCTGTGTTTAGAAAGGGGAATGTGCATCCTGTAGTGTATTCTCCTAGTTGGCAAAAGGGATATTTCTTTCAAACAGTCTTGAACACACACTAACCCCCCTCCACACACACTGAGCATGTACAGGAATTCAAACCCCTACCTAACTATGTTATGACACTCGAGACGGACGCATTAGCGGAGCGCGCTATTCGTATTACTAGGAAGCTTCCCTTCTCCTGCTGTACTTATAGGGTGCTGACATCATCTGTGTTTAGAAAGGGGAATGTGCATCCTGTAGTGTATTCTCCTAGTTGGCAGAAGGGATACTTCTTTCAAACAGTTTTGAACACACACGAACCCCCTCCACACACACTGAGCATGTACAGGATTCAAACCCCTACCTAACTATGTTATGACACTCAAGACAGACGCATTAGCGGAGCACGCTATTCGCATTACTGGGCGGTTTCCCTTCACCTGCTGTACTTATAGGGTGCTGACATCATCAGTGTTTAGAAAGGGGAATGTGCATCCTGTAGTGTGTTTTCCCAGTTGCAATTTCCCTCTCACACTGAGCATTTGCAGGATTCAAACCCCTCCCTAACTATATTATGACACTTGAGGGAGACGCATTAGCAGAGCACACTATCCGAATTACTAGGCATCTGTTTTGCACCTGTAGTATTTATAGGGTGCTGACATCTTTATTTCTACAGAGGTATGTAGATGTAGTACTACCTGTCAGGTGAGGGATAGCATATATATGCATTTGCAGCCACCTACGTCAGGGTCAGATATGCACATCGCACTGGCAGGTTATGTTCTATACCATGCTTTGGGACCACAGGACCTGTAACACACAACACAACCAGTACAGAACAGCACAACCACATCCAGGGCACACACTTAGCTTCCCTGGGAACAGTGCCAGGATATGCAGGTATTCACATACACCATTCCAGTTGTTAACATCAGGTACAGGCATATTGTGTGTGAGAACTACTCAGGCCTCTACCACTTTACCCTACAGCCACTACAATTTGTGGGTCCATGTGCTATGGCAGAACCACACACCACAGCCACATGGGTGAATACATATTGCACCTGTCCATCTGCAACGTGGGTACTTACTCTTCCACACCAGAGGTAGACCACCATTGTTGATATCTGACCATACCCACCTTTCCCTGGACATCCATATCTCATCTCCACCCCCAGGTAAGGTTGTCACTGCACACAAACTGTGTTCAGCACAAGCAGACTCTACACTTGTGTAGACTGGGGTGGATGACTTCAGAGGACCCATGCTGGAAGACTATACTGGCCACTCAGCATAATCCTTGACAATTGCATTCTATGAGCATGTGTACAGTTTGCATTGGTCATGCTATCCCACATATACCCATGACTGCTCCACAACAAGACACCTGTCAGCTGTACAACAGCCATATATGTGCCGTACAACAGACAGAGTGACCTAATACATTGCAGAGCTGTAGCCCACAGAGGGAGGACATCTGTGGACAGTTCCAGCATGGCACTTCATTCACACATACTCATTACAACACAGTGTTGACAGTGGAATCGTCCAGAGAATGCAGATAGGGCTCCCCTCAGTCTGTTATTGATGGACACCTACTGTCAGAGATCCTCAGCAACCCTTTCACAGCACACACCGACAACATGGCTGTGGCTTAGCACATTCAATCCCTGAGACTGCCACGGTGCCCCTGCTTGACAGAGGCACAGCTCACTAGCCTCACATGTTGCCTTCTGTGACCTACTTTACAGTGGCATAGTAGCCTACTATCCTGGGGATGCAGATGCCAAGCACACTCTGGCTGAGCTGTCATTCCCTGGGGCAAGAAGCCTAGTATTGACCTCTACACCCATATGTTCAATTGTCGGATGCACAATATTTGTTGTGCTGTTCTACTGTTTGCAGGTCTTTATTGCCATAGCATTCCCTGTTCCTATGACCAACTTGTGTATCTGTGGAAGATGTTTGCATATGGCGATCCACTATATCACTTATGTCTCTGTGGTCATTTACTGTGTGCACTGGGCTGATTGCTGTGTTGTGGTTGGTTCCTGGACTGACACGCATAAATACCAGATATGTGTGGCCAACTGCTAAACGGAGATATGGCCTAAGTGTGTGAGCATGCCCAGTTCAGCCTTTCCATGGCATGTTGTCTGACATATGCCTCATTTATCAAAGTGTGCGAGCATGCCCAGTGTGAGCTTTCCATATGTTGCACTCTGAAGTCCACCACATATTTGGGTGTGTGTGAACTTCGACAATATCGCACGCTTATGATTGTGTGTTGGGTGTCATGTTGTGTACTAACTGGCCAACTGCTTCGTGTCTGCCACAACAGGGATTATACTGTGCCTGCAGGGATTGCATGGGATACTTTGCAGACAGTTCTCAACATACTTTCATAATGACCTAACACTGTAGTACCGTATAGTGTACTGGTTCGGTACTTTCACTGTGGTGGACAGTATCCTGGGCTTTAGTCCTATGACTGCTTGACATCTTCATAGTGAGCACAACAGACTGTGTAGGGGCCAGTTGTGCACATATGACCATGTTGCAATATGTTCAGATATGGACTACCTACACCAGGCTCGTCCAACATTGCTAGTGTATTCCACAACATGGGTGGACATTGGCAAACACTAGCGATGTTCCCTAGGCCATTTCTGATGCTAGTCACAGGGTGTGTTTGTCCTTCGACACACATTGTAACTGGAGTTTGTCATGACATATGTCATGGTTAGTATACTGTGCCTCCGTCTACCTCTGACATAACAGTGATACCCAGGGTAGCCTACCATCTCCCATACACTCATCAGGATGCCTCTTGAGGGGTGTCGATATGTGGCTCTCTGGCTGACCTGTACCAGGAGTTTACTGAAGTGTGGGGGTGCCTTCTGTGTTATGGATCATTCTGTACAGCTTGTCCTATGTATGTCATGCTGGGGTTCAGGTCTCTCATGTGCATAGCTCACTGCCATTCAGATTGTACAAGGTGCAACATGTTCATTCATTCCAGGTTGGACATGGCTTCATACATCAGGCACAGCTTTCCTGTAGCTGGGAAGGATGGCGTGTGTGGGCTGCAGTTTGTTTACTCAGGCAACACATGGCATCTGTTCATGTTTTGCTACCCCTGGTGGGGTACTGTTGTGGACTTTACAGTTGATGGAGGTGTCTGCTGCGGTATATCCCACAGGGGCTATTGTAGTCAGTTGTGACGCTGATGGAGGATGGCTGCAGAGCCACAGTGAGTTCCCTTATCTACATCTGCCAACCTTCATGTTTGGGTGGGTATATGGTACATGTTTCTGCGAACACTACAGCTACATGTTTGTCCAGTGCAGGATATTTATCACCTTTTGTACCCAGGTCTCACATTACATGTTAGGTACCTCATGGGTTAACACCTGTGTGGTAATTTGTGGGCACTTACTGTATATCCATGGTGGTTGTCTATACACAGTTCTGCAATTAGCTTGCTGATATGGCTATGGCTACAGTTGTCTGTTTGTAGGTGGCCATTTTGTGGGTTGCTTGTGTCAGCTGGGGGTCGGATATGGTGGGCTGTTTGTATTCCTCTGCATACATGTTCAGTCACAGTCCTTCCATGCTGGCCTATACCTATGGGACATATATACAGAATGGGGGTGGGGGGGCAAGACCAGGCCTTGTGGGATGCCACTCATATCCGCTTTGTAGTCTGACATAGATGCGGCATGTCTGACCATGTCAGTTCTGTCCTTGGTCTGGTTTGTAACCCCTCTACTGACATAGGGGTGTATATTTAAGCTGGTGAACATATCCATACTGAACTCGTACGGTATTGTCTAGAAGCATGTGCACAGTCCAGCTACGCTGTGTGGACCACATTGCCCTCATCAATGACCTTAATGACTGCTTCAAATGGGTCAGACATGTTTAGGGGCCGGTTCTGCAGTTACAACAGCCACAGTGTGTAGGGTCCAGTATCAGTAGGTCCACAATAGCCTTCTGTCTGTGGTACATACTGATCCTTTCCATAGCTGTGCAGAACAAGCTTGTCAGGATCCTGGGGTGGTAGTTTGGAGTATCAATTCAGGCAACACCTTTGTTGTGATGGACCACTGTTGTTGTACACTGCTCTTTGGGTACATATCCTGTGGTAAGGCTGACATTGGGCAGTAGTGTGATTTGGCATTCCATTATTCTTGGAGTCCATGTTGGCCTCAGCACAGGACACCATCACATACCTTTGCTGTGTGTTCTGCTTTGCAGATGATGGCTGTTACTTCAGCATCTGCAATGTCAGGGGACCATCAGTCTGCTGGGATAGGTATTTTGCACTGGGGTGTTTGCACTACACCTGACAGGTTGTATGTTAGCAATATGTGTGTGTGTTTGGTATGTTGTTTGTAATATCTGTGTGATTCGGAGCATATCTGTGGATGCCCAACATGGTTCCTACCATCAGTTGGGTAAGCCTTGTGATTATCCTTAGTGTCCTGTACGTTTTGTATCTTCATAGGTTCATGGGTTCATACTAGGCTAGACACCCTAGGCCATTAGTAAGCCTAGCCAGAGTGTGTGTGTCTTCGCCACCCCTTGCTATGTTCAATTATGGCCATTTATGAGGTTCTTCACTGTGCCTCTGTCTGGTCGTGACACAGTGGGGACCCCAGTACACATGTACGGTCATCCATCCACTTGGCAATATTCCTGTTGAGGGGTGTCAGTGAGGGGCTCTGCCTACCATGGATTGGGATCCTGTTTCTGGGTGTGGGGAGCCTATGGGTTATGTATCTGTCCCTCCAGCACATCTTATTTCATTATGTGTTGAGGCTGACATCTGTGACTCTCACAGCTCCAATGGCTTTGATTTCCTGTGGTGTAGCATGTCCATTACTCCTGTGTTGGACATGGCCTTGTACAACAGACATACAATGCCTCTGTGTAGGCAGTGTGTGACTGCAGTCAGCTGGGGTGTCTACAGCCAGGCAGTATATGACATATATTTCACACCCTTTATCCTGTTGGTGGGGTAACTATGAGGTCTTCCGAACCATTGCAGGTGTCATGTACGGTACATCCCATATGAGTCATTGTACTAGATTATGGGTCTGATAAGGGAACAGTACAGCGGCACAGTGACCTCTGTTGATGTTGATGTGAATCCTTTCATGATACGGTGTCCAGTATCAACAGTCTTCATAGCCACATTGGCATTGTGGGTGTCACATGACAGATTAATGTCAACCTGTGTCCCTAGGTCCCCGATTACTCCTTGCATACATAATGGTTTGACACCTATGTGGTAATTTGTGTGTACCTTGTCTGGTATTTGGTGGGACATTCATACTGTCCAGTGTCTTCGGATGTCTGGGTGGAGTTCTTGTGTGTGAGAGTGTGGTCTGTGCCTGTCATCTGTCATGTTACACTGGCCTCCAATGAACTGCATTTCTTTCTACCATTCCCCCCTGTGATGTCACCTATCTCCTACTCTATTCCTCCCCCTTATGTATCTCTTACACTACTCAGACTGTGCTCATTTGCTATGTGACTGTGAGATTCAGTATCCGTACCCTCATTTGCATGACATTGCCTACTAATGCTTAGTTACATGTCTTAGACTCAGCTTCCCCCCTTAACAACCACTACACGGTGGCCATGTTGTTTTTGGTCTGCTGGTCCCTGCATTGTCATTCCATGTATTGCATGAAACCCACATTTGTGGGTTTATAACCTTCTTTTTTATGTTTTTATACAGCGCAGCCTGTTTGCGCGGGGCTGCGCTGGATTTAAACATCGGCGATCGCCGAAAAAAAAAATTATAATTTTATTATTTTGGCATCAGGGTATATTGCCAATGGCCACATATTTGGCCATTGGCATGCTGCCTGAGTCATATGCAACTTTTTTTTGGAGCTGACATGGCTCCGTTGTGGAATTTGCAGAAATGTACTCAGTTGTCAACTGAGTACATTTCTGCAGCTAAAAAGTCTCCTACACGGACTGGTTTCTGCTTCGTGGATCACTAATATACCTCATTTGCATACCTTTCAGATGCAAGTGAGGTATTTAGCATGTCGCCAGTCCGTGTAAGAGACGTTTTAGCTGGTCTCTTACACGGAGCTTAGGGCTGTTCCTGGATCGCGAGGCTTGCATGGAGTGTTGCACGTCTCTTACACTCCGTGCAAGCCTTCGTGAATCCTGCCTAATATCTTTTAAAATTACTAGACTTGCTAAATGGCTGTTGAAACCCCCACTGCCCAGAAGAGTAATTTACACTTCTTTTGTTTCTTAAAGAAAAAAAACTCTTAAACATATTTTCAGTCAGTTGCTTGGGGGGAGGGTGGCTGTTTACCAATGTAAATTGTCTTATTTCTTGTGGTGTTAAGTTGGGCCTCCCCCTCACGTGCTGTGACGTCTATATTACATCACATCAGTTTCAGAACTACATAGAAAAATGCTTCAGGATCCTGCAATATTAAGATCAGCCAGCAATTTCTAGCATACACATAGCAGATCTGGAGGCAGTCAGTACTGTATACAACTAAGACGGATTTCTCCCGGGTGAGCAAGACTTGGAAGTTTGGGACAGTCTGTTTTTAACTAGCCACAGCCATATCTGTGGGTTGCTTTAAGTTTCCCCTAGCCACAGTGGTGCAGTGGTTAGCATTGTTGCTAAGGCGTTGGAAAGGTGTATGTGTAACACAATAACAGTGAAATTGTTAGTCTGTAATACCTTGCAGTCAAGAAATTAATCATTTATACAACAATTTCATTACTTCAAGACCTACTTTTTGAGGGGGACAAAGTGTGAAATGGCAAGGTAGGAAACATGCAATGCATTGTTACTGTCCACCTATAATCTAATATGCCAGAAATACTGTAGGGTCTTAGCTAGTAATTATAAAGGTATGCAGTATTTCTATGTATAGTTAATCTTTCCAAGTGACTTTATTGTATGGCATCATATGAAGCTTAAAGGATGCTGAAGAAAACTGTTAGTGATATTTGCACTGTAAGTTGTACACATTGAGTGAGGTTCAGTGTTATTTATATTTCTAACTTACAGTTAACCATATTTATCGTATTTCTGTAAATATCTCAATAAACAAGCACTCAGAGGTGGGTGCCTTGTCACGTGAAAGTTTATGTCTGGGTAACAGAAGTGTTCTGAATACATGGCTAGGTTGTACAGTTTCCAAGATATGACAGTGAAACTTTACCGAAGATGCATGATGTTTGTGGTCATTGTTATATATTATAGTAACGACATGAAGACAGGGAATGCAGTGACTGTTATTGAAATTGTCCATCTCAAAAAATGTTTCTCTGCCCACATATTTGACCAGTGTAATAAAGAAAAATCTGTAGCAGCAGTTTCTGCCTTTAAGATATAGGTTATCTGCAGGGATAATGAAATAAATAACACACTTGTTTGCAGCAACTCGTGGTAATAAAAAATAAATAAAAGTCACTTAATTTCACCACTAGTCTTGGATTTCTTCACACACACACACACACACACACACATAGTAAAAAATTAAGACTTACAAACATGATTTTTTTTCATAGCATTCTTTGCATGCTCGATTTGCAGTAAAGCAAGGCTTCTAAGCATTAGTCCTTTTTCACAAATGTTCATCTAGTCTTTACACACCGGGATTATAGCAAACAAAAAACAAAAAAGATCAGGTATTTTAATAAAGCTTTCATCCATAACTACTTTCTTGCAAACTAGTAGTTTCAGCAAAGTAAATCAGAGGCACCTTTATCCTTCCCAGGCTCATAATCCTCTTTTGAAAAGAAATCATCCCTCAGCCTAGAGGGCAAGAATTGGAATCTTAGCAGAATAATGAGCTTGAAATATATCTTCTTGTAGCTGATTTCCATTCCATTACCTTCCTGCCTAACTCATGTTTCCCTGCCAAGCTGTGTTAATCTCTTTAGACTCAGCAGCTATCACTATGTGACTACCCATCTATATATCTATGCCTCTATCTATATCACCTATATGTTTATCTGTTTACATTTTTAAATGTGCATTTTTTTGTGTTATTTGGGGGTCTTTTTAATTGCTTTTGATGTGAGTGCTGGAATGTGTGATCAGAAAATAGGAGGTAAGGTTCTTTACCCATTCCTCCATGGTTGTTCAACCTGAGTTAATATGCACATGTTTGTGGTGCAAAGCTCTGTTGTTTTGAAGGATCAGGATTCTGTGTTTGTTTTAAATGTATCAGAAACTTGATATTGTAACACCTGTAAGGAAGTTCTTCATTACACAAAAATGCAATAAATCTCATTGGAAGACTGTACAAACTCACCCCCATCCTTTTTATTCTACTCATCTGAAGAAATATTAAAACTAACCCTGGCCCAAACAGACACTAAATGTACAAAGACTGCATACAAAATAGACCAGGTTGACAATCTCCTTAAATTACACAAATCTGACATACTAGATGCTACTGGGACCTAGATCAAAATACAACCCATACATATACCATTTTTCAACACTTTCTGGATGCTACAGTCAGCCCAAGAAGTGCTGGTGGAACTCTCTTACTCTATAAAACTCACATTATCCCAACTGGACACACAGTTGTTCACTGCTCCTAAATGGCTACTTCTTTAACATCTACTTTTTCAACATCACAAAAATGCACCTGTCAGTGGCCTTTCTCCTTCCTTCAACCTCACCTTGTAAATTCCAAACACTAATTCAAGAAATTACATTCCAACAAAGAAACAAAATCAACCACGTCCTCTTAGGTGACTTCAGCTTAAATATGCTCCATTTCTTCCAGCATGACATCATTGAAATTCTGCTCAACTCCAACCTCAAACAACTACTATAACAGCTCACATAGCCCAACCTTGTCATTAACAAGCATGGCCTTCTCCTTCTCACTGACATTCTTAAACTTTATCATCGACCTTCCTTCTATTTTTTGTAAATTTCACAATAGGTTTCGCAATATATACCTGCACAGCAATCATTCCACCAAATTAATCTAATTTAGGCATAAGACAGTCCCAGACATCAATAAACCTCTCCATCACAGGCTGGTCTTTCATATTAAACTTTAACAACGCCAATCTTGCCGGAGAGGTTCTCACTAGAACACACAGATCCCTCCAGGACATATTCTTCACTAAAATTTCTCAACTCTACAAAACAAAAAAATCAAAACAAAACAAAACAAAAAAAAATGATTGGCCAACTCCTGAACTGAAATCTCTTTGAAATATGGCACGCATGAAAAAGTATACCCTCCTGTAACAATAGGCAATAATATATCCAACTCAAAATGACTCAAAACAAGCAATAAAATTACTTGAAAGCCAGCATATGAAAACATTTCAAAAACTCTTAAGTAAATCACCAAAGCAGCTCTGGAAAGAAATGAACCAACTCACAGGAAGGGATATTCAAAATAATCTCTCAATAGCAATTCCTGCATTCTCTCCCTCTAACTTCCTCTCTGAATTCCTCAACCTCTTCACACTATGAAACACTCACACTAACCCAAAGCCCATCAGAACAACATTTAGACATTACTCAGTCTTACTTTAAATAAGTCAAAATATGATACTTAGATTCTCTTTTGCAACACATAAAATTGAGACGTCACCAGGTGAAGATGTCCTCTATCACTGGTTCATTTACCACTGCAGGGACACCCCTCCTCCCTAAGCATGTCTTCATTCTCTGTTTAATACAACATATCATGCCAAATATATGATACACAAGCATTATCAGCCCAATGTCAAAGCAGCTTTACCCCATAAAACCTTGCAATACAGGTCACTCTCTATCCTTCTCATTATAGGTTCATAGGTGTTTATTAGGTTAATGACCACAAGGGCCTTTTTAAGTCTAGTCATGCATCTCATATCTCTAACAAGTTCTGGCAACCTTGATAAGTGTAAGCAGAGGCTTGGGAGATGAAACCTTTACAAGCAGAGCCTGGGAGATGAACCATTTACAGGCTGCCTGTGTCCGTTAGAGACATAGGTGCCAAACTAGGGATGAATTTCCTGTTCCCCATCCAATTGTCCAAGGTACACTTTATCACAGGCAAACTTTAAGCCTTTAGAACTGGTAATTCTGGTGCTATTTGCTTTATGGATATGGTGGAGGTTCATCGGGGTGGGGTCTGACAATGCCTTGTATGCCAGGTATAGATCTGCCTCAACAACCTATAGGAAACAGAATACAGGGATAGAGCCTTGAGGCATTTTGCATAGGACATGTTATTTGTCTGTGCCAGCCCTTCCTGGAGAACATTTGTGTTAGTGGAGGATTCTATGACGTCTTCTAATTTGCAATCATTTGCAAATTTAGGGAGCCAGAGGCCATTGACATTGGCCTTAACTTCACAGAAGTAAATGCGAAAAAAGAGGGCACAAGGACCAATCCATGAGGGGCCTCACTTGTGACTGGCTTCTTTGTAGAGGTGGACTTCCTAATTCTAACTTCTTGGGTCCTGTTTGTGAGCTTGCTGGCTATCCACTGGGTGACATAAGGGTTTAAACTTAACCTCCTAAGTTTGTCAACAATGCCTGAGATGGGTATTATGTCATATGCATTGGCCAGTTCAAGCTAGGCAGAGTGAAACATTTTGCACTCATCCATTGATTTGGTGACCTCCTCAAAGAGGTCTCTTAGGGTGAGTAGGCATGACCCGCCCTTGATGAAACCAAATTGCATTGTATCCAGTGTCTGGATGTTTCCTATGTCATTATTGATCATTTCTTTCCATGCCTTTGTATATGGGACTAGTGTAACATATGGGTCTGTATTTTACAGGGTCTGTAGATGGCCCACCTTTATGCAGTGGGATGACTGCTGCTGTTTTTAGTGTAACATATGGGTCTGTATTTTACAGGGTCTGTAGATGGCCCAACTTTATGCAGTGGGATGACTGCTGCTGTTTTTCATTCATGATGGGTGAAGCCGCTTTGGAGGCTATAGTTAAATAGAAATTCTACAGGTCCTGATACATCATGTTTTATGCTATTTAGAAGGCATCCTGGGATGTTGTCTGGACCCATTAATGCAGTGTTCTTGGCCTTAGAGAGAGCATTAAAGACCTGTTCCCTAGTGGTAGTAGGTGGTGTTATATTTGATCGTATTTTAAGAAGGAAGTTTGAGTGGGAGAGAGGGGTAAAGTTGAAGCTGAATTTGTCAGCCAGTAAGTTTGCTATATTTCCTAGCTCAGTATACATGGTTCCATTTAGAATGAGCTCTGCACACAATTCTGTATTGCTTTTGAGGTTACGGACATAGCTAAAGAATGCCTTGTCACTGTCCTTGGCCTGGGGGGACTGAATTTACCTCAACTTTTGCTTTGGTAGATTTTATTAGTCCTCTGGATTGCTTGTTTAGTTTGAAGAGAATGGTCTTATCCTGCTGAATGATGCACCTCCTAATTTTTGCTATGATTTTCTTCCTTATGTTAAACAGCTTATTGATGTTGTGATTCCACTAGGGTGACTTGTTTTTTGAGTTAAGTTTTGTACTTCTTCCTCATGGGTACAGCTGCCTATATGCAATTATTAATATGCTTGTATAGGGTTTCTCTGAACATTTCCACATAGGCAGCAGTGCTCTTGGGTTTCATGGGGGCTTGAAATTTGGCCAGTTTATCACTTAATTGTAGAAAGTTAGCTTTAGAATATTTCCTAAATATTCCAGGGTTAGCTGGGGGTTCCAGGTTTTATTTCACTTCAAAGAAGACCATTTTTGTAGTCTGACCCTATCAGAGAATACATTACACTAGAGGCTGTGCAGCACTCTACCATTTTAGTGAGGACCAGATCCAGTACATTTGCACCCCTGGTTGGTGTATTGACAATCTTGTCCAGGAAGTTTGTATTTACAAATTCCAGAAATCTCTGGGCCTGCATGTTTGATGTTTGTGTATCATTCCCAATTAATAGTGGGGTATTTAAAGTCGCCCATGCATATAGTATTGGGTTGGATAGTGAGTGTTTCCATTAAGTTTACATACACGTTATGGGTTTCTAGGGTCATAGAGAGGGGCCTTTAGCTTGCAAGGAAGTGGTATGGGATTTTGTCTATGGCGATTTGAACATGGAGAAGCCGAAGTGCATTGTTCTGTTTGACCAGCCATGACATATATTTATTTTTGATGTAAAATTTAGACACCTCTACCTTTAGTGCCCGTCTGTAGTAGCTGGTCTAAATGTGTGCAAGGGATTATAGCCTTGAACTGCCAGCATGCTTTCCACAGCTCCAGACTATGTCTCAGTGACTGCATAGACGTCAGTATTCTCTAGTGTGATGAGATCTTGTAGGGAGTGGAGTTTTTTTTTTTTAGATTCCTAGCACTGAGCAGTAATACCTTTAGATTTTCTTGGTTTTGATTTGCTATGTCAGAATTATTTTAATTTTGACATTGCTGAAAAAAGGCACTATGGGTAGGGCAATGTTTTGGCTAATAATGTAAAGCCTAGGCAAGAGGTGCAGACCATCACTGGCAAACAGTGTGGTCTGTTGACCATCTCCTTCCAGGCTGAGAAATATTGCACCCCTTTAGAATAACACTGGAAACTAAGCCAATTATTAAAATCTGTCATCTTCTGTTCGTATTGTGGCATCATCCTTGGAGAAGTTAAAATGCTGCCCAGTGTTTGGCTCATACCAGCCTGAGACACATATTCCAAGAGCTCTATGATGTCCCTCTTCATGTAGTCTAGGGAGTTACATCTCAGATCATTTACACCCACATGGGCATTGACTAAGTCATACTGATACTTGTGGTCCAATGATCCGAGTACATGCATGATGTGGCAGATCCTGGCCCCTGATAAGAAACTGTCTGTGACTTTCTCCTTGCTCATCTTGGTGAGAGAGATATCAGTGTGTCTACAATGAACAAAATGTTAGATTGTGTGGTGGCCTGCCTTATGGGCTTAGAAGTAGATGGACTATGAGATGTGGTTGTATGTGTTGATGTGGTAGTTGTTTTGAAAGAGTGCATTCGGGGGCTGCTAAGGATATTTGTTATGTGCACTTTGTCTAGGAGTTCTTTGGGTTTCTGGAAGTTTGCAATTAAGTGCCTCAGCAAATGTGGGTCTATGTGTCTGCTTTGAATTGTGAGTGATGAGTGCAGCATATGTACTAGTGACAACTTGATTGATATTAGGAATACTTTCATGTTAGAGCTTTGCCTGCAATGACGTGAAAAATACATCTCTCACATACCATCAGTTTGTTTAAGAATTAACTGGTTGTTCGAACATAAGGCAATTTCTGCATTGCCTCAGGATACCGTTACTAACCAAGCTGGTAACAGAGATAGTGGGAAAGTTCATGTCCATGGCAACAAACTCTTTTCTATTGATCATTTATTTATTTTATTTATTGCATATGTTTACTGGGATAGTCCACTGGGCCTGAAATTAGCCCATTTTCAGTGGAGGCCCAAGGAGAAAAGCTCCACTTTTAATTACATACAAAGAAGATTATATACAACAATACAGAGTATATAAGACAGTAGTAGCACATTAAATCAAAGTTATGACCACATAGAATAACTTGATAATAACATTGAATAAATTGATGACAACAGTGAAAAATGTTTACAATCATGGTGTGAGTGTAGGAATAGAAGTTTTAGATATTGAGTAAGATTATTAGCAGAGAGAAGAAATTAGCTTAAAGGGTAAAAAGAAGGAGACAGAAAGGTTTAAGGTAGGGATAGTGCAGGCTAAAGTGACAGCAGAAGAAGTTAGTATGATTGAGGGAAGGGGAAGGTAGACTAGTTATTGAGTGAAGAAAAGTAAGGATTCTGAGAGGGGGTCAAGTTTTGGGGTTGTCAGTGGGGGTGCAGGTGCATATCCAATGTGAGGAGAGATGAAGTTAAGGAATTTTTAAAGGCAGTGGTTGGTGATAGCTCTGAGTGAAGGAAGGAGATTATTCCATAGCTTGGTGACAGCATTTGGCCAGCTGAGTGCTTAGGATTAGATGTCTGGATTGAGAATATTAAGTAATATCAGGTGTATCTGGTTTGCAACTCTGGGGGAAGTGATTGCCATTACAAACTAGTTGCCCTGTATGCAACGAGGTATTGATGAAATCTCAATGGCGCTTTTACAGGAAAAATGTCAACTTAAGGTGCTTTTGTCTATACAGGGTATTGCCAAACACTTGAGGTGAAACTAATAAGCTGACTCTGATGATTTATGGATGAAGTATTTAGGGAGATAGTTAAGTTAGTGCTGGTCTTATCACAGCTTCATACTGCTAGGATACAATGCTCCTTTGTGTCTTCTCTCACTAGAAGCAAAACAGTAGCAGCAATCCCAAGATGAGAAGCAGTCCTTGAATAGCAACCAGACGAGCCAGGAAGGTCAAACCCAGGCACTCACTCCTCAATTAGAAACAGTCAGGAATCAATGCACTCTGCTCCTTCTCTTACCTGGAGAAAACTATAAGCATGAATTCCAAGCTGTCACCTATGAAGCAGTTACTAAGCTTTCTGGTGATCAGCAGTCTCTGGGAAATAATGTCCCTATCCTTGTTCTCTCACCAGGAGAAAAACCAGAAATACTAATCCCGAGATGACTACTGAGATGCAGACTGTGCATTTTCCAATGATTAGTCATCTTGGTATAGATGCTGCAGATTTTAAAGGAAAGGTAGAAAATGGGTGAATGTCCTAATAGTTACAGTGTGTACTAAGCAGTAAGATATGAAAGAGGGGTGATTTAAGCTTTAGCTATCTAACTAAGAGAGAGAGACTAATTTTAAAAGAGCAAGATAGTTTGGAAGGGGATGCGCACTTTGTATTCTGGCTCTATGCAATACAGTGGGATGGCCAATAAATTTAAATAGCTGAAGGGGTGTGATTTCACAAGGTGATAGTTTTGTGCCTACTCAAAATATCCATTGAAGGGAGAGAGGGTGAGATTAACATAAGGGGAAGGCAACTATAAATCCATTTGGGTTTAAAAACACAACAGCACCAGTGTGGGAGGATGGGGGGAAACATAATATCTGTGTGACTCACAAGAGGCATAGCTGTAGTCTTTTTCCCATTTTAAATATGCAGTTAAAAGCAGCATATTAGTAAAACACAGTGTAATGAAATAAAATCACAATACACAAAATAGAAGAAAGTAATGAAGCAATACAGCATACAAGACACCAAAAACAAACTAACCTTTGCTGCAGAGCAAGCTGTGGCAGAGTCTGGGTGAGCTTTTCAGTGAAGCCTTGAAATGTTTTATTTTACCCCTTAAACAGAATGTTTAGTTCTAGCTCCACCTTCATTTCACAGGTAATTAACCTAAACTGACATATTCTAGTTTCTGTGTGACTCACAAGAAACACAGCTGCAGTATCTTCCTAGTTTAAATATGCAGTTAAAGGCACAATATACAAAATAGAATAAAGCAAACACTAACTAACCTTTCCTTCACTGCAAGCTATGGCAGAGTCTAAGTAAGCTTTTTTGGTAAAGTCTGGAAATGTTTTATTTTACCCCTAAAATAGAATGTTTAGCTCCTAGCTGCACCCACAGTTCACAGATAATTAACCTTAAATGGTCTATTCTAACGTCTGTGTGAAACACAAGAAACACAGCTGTAGTCAAAAGCAGAATACAAGCAAAACACTGTGTACAATAAATACATCACGAGATACAAAATTGAAAAGGCAATGAAGCAATACAAAATAAAACACAGCAAAACAAAAGTACAGTTTTGTACCTACCATAAATGTAGATGTTCGAGGATCTCCATTGCTGCAGTCCTTACATATGGGTACTCTGCTGTCCACAATCGGCCCGAATACCAAAGGGCTAGAACCGGCGTCGGTCATCGGCGCCCGAGACTGACGTCAGTACGTGCCAGTACAAATGCGCATGACCGACGCCATAACCTCAGTCTTTCTTCCCTCAGACATCAGAATGCAAAAAACACCACCCAAACCCCAACCTAAAAAGAAAAGGGGGGAAGGAGGGAGGGAAAATTGGACTGCAGCAATGGAGATCCTCGAACATCTACATTTATGGTAGGTACAAAACTGTACTATGTTCTTCATCTCCCATTGCTGCAGTCCTTACATATGGGTAGAATCCCAGAGCAACGGAAAAAAGGGAGGCTGGCTAACTAAATAGCAGTAGGAGCTGCTAACATGCCCTGTAAGATTGCAGTGGCAAACCCAGCCCTAGACCTAGAATAAAGAGGTAAATGATAATGCTTTGTAAAGGTATGTACAGAACTCCAAGTAGCTGCCTCTAGAATGTCTTTAGTAGCTACCCCTCTCAAAAAGCAGTAGAGGTGGCCGTAGCCCTAGTAGAATGAGGCCTGATCCCAACTGGAACCTCCTTTCCATGATGAGAGTAACAAAAAGCAATACAATGGCCAATCCACTTGGAAATAGTTTGTTTCGAGACAGCTTTCCCTCGTGAAGTCAAAGCAAACAAAACAAATAATTGTTGAGATCTTCTGAACTCTTTGGTTCTGAACAAATAATACCTTAACTGCCTATGTACATCCAAAGAATGCAAAACTTTTTCCCCTTCATTTTGGGGTCAGCATAAAAAGTAGGCAAATGTATAGATTGGTTCAATGCCACATTAGAAATCACTTTAGGCAGAAAAGTAGGATTAGTACGTAAGGAAACTCTGTCCTTGTGAAAAATCAGAAAAGGTTCCACTGCCATGAGGGCCTGTAATTCAGATACTCTTCTAGCAGAAGTAACAGCCAATAAAAAAGCAGTCTTCCAAGACAACAACTTCAATTCAGCTGTAGCTGCAGGTTCAAAAGGAGGCAGAGTCAGCTTTTCCAAAACAAAATTAAGATCCCAGGTAGGAGTAGGAGCCCTCCGTGGGGGTCTTATATTCTTTGCCCCTCTAAGAAACTGTTTAACAAATGGATGTGAAAATAAAGGAGGGTCACAATCATAGTGAGCAGAAATAGCTGCAGCATGCACTTTTACAGAGGAGAAGGACAAACCCTTGTCCAATAAAATAGTCAAATATTGCAATGTACAACTCAAATTAGGCAATTTGACATCAAAGCCTTTAGCTGAACTCCAAAGAAAAAATCTCTTCCATTTATCAGCATAAACTTTTCGAGTACTAGGACGCCTGGCTTCCAAAATAACATCCAAAACTTGTTGAGGGAGCTGAAGGCCCTCCTTCTCTAAAACAGAATGCGCCAGGCTGTCAGGTGTAGGGATTGCACCCTGACATTGAGAAAATGATTGTTTTCCTGAGACAATAAGTGAGGAATCTGTGGTAATGGCCAAGGTGTTCCATGAATTAAGCTCCTCAGCAGAGGGTACCAATGCTGACGAGGCCAGTCCGGTGCTATAAGGATCATGCAAGGTTTGTCCCTCCTGACTTTCAACAGCACCTTTGGAAGAAGAGGCAAAGGAGGAAAAGCATACACGTGAAGGTTGCTCCAACTGAAGGATAGTGCATCTATTTTCCAGGCTTTTGGATGAAACAGCCTTGTGCAAAACAGTGGCAGTTGGAAATTCAGAGGAGAAGCGAACAGATCTATGTCTGGAGTTCCCCAAGCCCTGGTCAACTGAAGAAATACTTGAGGGTCCAATTTCCATTTGTGAGGATCCACAATCTGTCTGCTCAGAACATCTGCTAACGAATTTTGTGCTCCTGGCAGAAACTGTGCTCGAAGAGTGATGTGCAGATTCAAAGCAGTTTCCCATAACAGCATTGCTTGTCTGCAAAGAGGGTAAGAATGAGTTCCCCCCTGCTTGTTGATGTACCACATGACAGTTGTGTTGTCTGTTCGAATCAACACCAGTCCTGGTTGAAGTAGGCTCTTGAATCCTTCCAAAGCAAATTGAACTGCCAGCATCTCTTTCATGTTGATATGCAAGTGAAGTAGCTCTGGGGGCCAAAGGTCTTGAATCCATTTTCCTCTGAAATGAGCTCTCCAGGCTGACTCAGAGGCATCTGTTGTCAATATCTGACTTGCCTCTGGTTGGGTCACAGAGAGCCCCTTGTTTAGGTGACATTCCTGAGCCCACCACAGAAATTCTTTCTGAATGCAAGGTAGAATCCGAATGACAGTGTCCAAATCGTGGCTGTGTTGAGTCCAAACGTTTTTGAGATACCATTGTAGCTTCCTCGTATGCAGTTTGGCATTGGGAAGTACTAGAATGCAAGATGCCATGAACCCCAAGGCTTGAAGGACTGTCCTTGCAGTCAGCCTGGACATTACTGATAGCTGTTGGAAGTATAGGTGAAAATTTCTTTGTTTGTCCGGGGTAAGAAATGCCATCTGAGCAGCTGTATTCAGTCTTACACCCAGAAAACACATCTCTTTTGAGGGTACTAGACTGGACTTTATTTCATTCACAGAATACCCTAGGCAACTTAAAACTGTCATTACATACTGCAGATGTTGAAGAAGTTCGTGCTTGCCTTGAGGCAGAATCAAACAGTCGTCCAGATAAGGATAAATTTGAATTCCTGTTAGTCTGAGAAAAGCTATTACTGGAGCCAGGACTTTTGTGAATACCCTGGGCGCAGTAGACAAGCCAAAGGGCAATGCAGAGAACTGATAATGCAAATTCCCATTCCGAAATCTCAGGAATTTTCTGCAACTGGGCCTGATAGGAATGTGAAGATAGGCCTCTTTGAGATCCAGAGTCACCATCCAGTGATCTTTGCCCAGCATAGGTAACAGCTGTTGCAGTGTTAACATCTTGAATTTTGGAATTTCCAGAAAGGTGTTTAGAATGGACAAATCCAGAATTGGCCTCCAAGTATTTCCTTTCTTTGGCACTAAGAAAAGATGGGAATAAAACCCTGTGCCTCTTTCTGCAGAAGGTACTTCCTGTATTGCTCCCAACTGAAGCAGAGAAGAAATTTGTGCCTGTGCTTCCAGTCTTTGCTGATGAGGCACATCCGCATACCTTTGAAAGGAGGGAATGTGTGAAAATAAAATTTGTAGCCTCGATTTATTATGTCCAATACCCATTTGTCTTGGGTAACCAAATGCCAATTCCTTTTGAAAAGTCCCAGTTTTCCTCCTAGAGGAGCTGCCAGCAAGGCAGAGTCCGGCAGCTGAAGACAAAGGTCATTGGGTCTGTTTCCGAAAGGACTGACCCCTGCCCTCCTCAGCAGAAGGGGTAGAAGAACTCAAAGACCTAGAAGTAACAGGGCCCTGAGAGGAAGCCCTACCTCTACCTCGCCTCGACCTGCCCCTAGGTTGATAATCCGAAGAGGGAAAGACCATCCCTTAGCAGGCCAATTCCTACTGAACTTAGGGGCTGAACCTGTAAAAGTCCTTAACTGTCTGCATAGACTTAGCTTTTTCCTCCATTTTTCAAAACTGATTCTACTGGAGGGCCAAAAGAACATCAGATTGCAGAGGAGCATCCATAATTCGAGCCTTAACATGCTCTGACAAGGTCTGATCTTTAAGCCAGGCATGCCTGCGAACAACTGAACTAGTAGCAGCCACCCTGGAAGAAGCCTGTAAAGCATCAAAACCACACTGCAAAGAATGCTTACCAACTTGGTCTGAAGCATGCACTAAATCCTGAAGCTCCTTACATTCAATACCTTCAGCTAAAGCATCTACTTTACATTTCAATTGGCCCAGCAAATAATTTTGATACCTGAGCATATGAAACTGACAATTTAAAGCTCTCATAGCCAAAGTAGAAGAGGTATACAGTTTTTTACCCCACCTATCCAGGGCCCTAGCATCCTTGTCCAGAGGAACTGGATTCCTAACCACAGAAGCCCTAACACCTTTGGGGCCTTGAGTAATAGTTTCTGAATCAGCCCTAGGACTCTTATATAAGTACTTGTGAGCTTCCGGAACCCTGTAGTATCTATCTGGTTTAACCGGGGCAGGAGGCAGAGAATCTGGGTTAAGGGCAGCCTCAGAAAATACATCCTGAACAACATCCAGTACAGGGGGAATAGCCAAGGGCCTATGCTGAGGCAAAAACAAGAATTCTCTTAGCCTTTTTCGAGAATCAGAATAATCCTGGCCCTCCCATTTGAAATGTTCTTTCATGGAATGCAAAGTCTCAGAGAAAGAAAAATCTTCTGGAGGGGACGCAGAGGGAGTAGTGTCCTCAGCCTCCGAATCAGAATAGGGAGGGAAATCCTGAAGTTCTTCTACAGAGGAATCTGACTCATTGGAAGACTGAACCAAACCCTCCAACTCTGTCTCTACCCTGGGCCTCTTCACAGGGGGGGGCATAGAACCCCTAATTAAAGTAATCAAATCTTCAGCCATCTTTAACATGTGCTTCCTAGGAGCTGGACCCTGGGGACTAGCACCAGCAGGGGCAGACTTAGACTTAGAATGGGCTTTGCTTTGAGAAGGAGGAGGCCTAACTACCCTATGAGGGGAGGGAACCACTGACATCAGAGAAGCACCCTCAGCCTGGCATAACACAGGAGAAGCCACTTCCTGTAGTAACAAAGGCTCCCCTTGAGACTCAGGTAAACTTTCAGAAGGAGCCGCTGAAGTAGTTAGTGGTTCTCCAGAACCGGCGTCCGGAGTGGACGACTCATCCTGTTTGGACCGCAAAGACTTCTCTTTGCGTTTTTTTAGAAGAACCAGGTGTCGGCGAATCCGACGGCATGTTGTAATTACAACGTTTACCAAACACCAGCCTATCACAGTCCAACCGATGTTTAATAGTACGCTTGTTAAAAGTAGCACAAAAGCGACACCCAACAACGTCGTGCTCAGGCCCCAAACAAGGAATACAGAGTGAATGGTAATCCCTATGAGGAATCTGTTTCCCACAAGAAATACAGTTATTAACTTTTTCTGACATCCATCAATACTGAGGCAAGAAAAAGACAAAAGTGTCCCCAACGGGGTACTTAGCCCAACTTGGTCTCCGGTCTGAAACTCGAAAACCGACAATTCCAGAACGCCGAACGGCACTTGCAAATGCTGCTTCTGCGTAGGACCACGCGGCAAGAAAGACTGAGGTTATGGCGTCGGTCATGCGCATTTGTACTGGCACGTACTGACGTCAGTTTTGGGTGCCGATGACCGACGCCGGTTCTAGCCCTTTGGTATTCGGGCCGATTATGGACAGCGGAGTACCCATATGTAAGGACTGCAGCAATGGGAGACGAAGAACATCTAACCTTTCCCTCAGAGTTAGCTGACCAAAGTCTGAGTGAGCTTTTCCAGTAAAGGCAAACTTATTGAAAAATGATCTATGTTCAACTCATCGGACACATGACTACATACAGCCTCCACTCCCATAAACAGCACCAGTTCTGGTCTGGTTGAATCACAATCACATCCCTATGCACCTTGACTGAATACTTACTACTAGCAATTGACCCAGACCATCTCACTAATACCATCTTTATTAACCTTACAAACGCCTTCAAAGTAATTCACCACAGCATACTGCTCTACCACCTGCTACAAGTAAGTATAAGTTCTGATTCCCTACCTTGGTTTCCAAACATCAATTGCTACTTTTCCTTCATAATTTGTAATTCAGTTTCCTAATCAGTCAGCCATCAGAAGGAAGTACAGCATGGTTCAACACTTGGTCCTCTACTTTTTTTCCATCTTTATAAATAAACTCCCTGTTGACCTACCTTATATAGTAATATTTTGCACAAATAATTCAGCACCAATGAGAAATAAAACAAACCACATAAAAGGATAAAATCAGCTGCTTGTAAATAAGTCATAAATAAAAGCAAAACCAAGGAGGCAATAAACACAGCAGGATAAAAGCACACAAAATTTAATGGAGTATGAGTGCTTTTGTGTTGCTTTCACAGCGCTTCTTCAGATACAAATCAATTAAAACAATCTTCCTACATCATTTTAAAAAAAAACATTAAAGACCAATCAACTACGTAAAGCCATAGTCACGTGATATCATTTTTTCACATGACTTTTCGATTCAAATGCTTACATGCTGAACTTATGTATTTGAAAAGTTTATCTAAACATAAACTAAAATACTTGCTATGAGTGAGTAAAAACACATCCAAACCCCACTGCAATAATAATAAAATAGTGCTTCATTTTTCCTGTTGAAATTACTCAAATTATGCTCAAGGAAACAAATATTTACAAGCACACCATCAAATGACTGTGTAAAATTTATAACCATCTTCACAAAGCACTACAATGCATGACAAATAAAATAATAATGCTCATGAAAAACTCATGAACAAGTTATCAGCCTTACCATCTGATATCCTAAGACAGGTGAAGCCGAAAAAACATCTGAAGGAATTATGAAGCATAATAAATCCCAAAACAAATTAGTTGATCAAAATGTAATGAGCCTTGAAGTTACACCTTAATGGTTTTGCAAGGTCAAGACACTAATATTATAAAGTCAAGAGTCCCCTCTAGTGGTATTAAACATATAACAAATCTCTCAGGAAACTATGAAGCATGGTAAATGTAAATAATGTTTAGTAAAACATGAAAATACTTTTGAAATCACTATATGATAACAATATAGAGCAAATGGCATCCCATATCAAAGTACTCTAACGCATACGTTTCAAAACAAATGACTAGCTATGAATGTTGTAGGCATAAGGTTTTCATGAATGATACAAAAATCAAAAGTACTGATGTTATATTGTCAAAAGTGCCATCTGGTGGTGAAACACTAAAATCGCTAGGCTAAACAAACACAAATATATCTAAAATCCATTCAAAGCCTATAGGAAACATATTAAGAACTCCTTATTTTTCTTAATGAAATTTTCAAATTTGACTCATGAAGACATAAGAAATGTCTATAAACCACCCTAACTGTGGCTTAAAACATATAACAGCTCTCACATAATGCTGCAAAACATAGCAAGTGAAAACAAGGAGGCTCATAAACACTCACAAAAAAGTTTTTAAGACTCACCATCTAATAGCATCCTAGAACAAATGACAATCCATTACAAAGTGCTTCTGAGCACAGTACGTTCCAAAATATTTGTTACCCTATGTGTTCTAAACCATAAAGTTACACCTTAGTAGTTATGCTGAATTAAGGCAATGATATTATGAGATCACTAGTGCCCTCTGGTGGTAAAGCATGTAATAGACCTATGAAAAATACTTCAAGACATAATGAGCGATGTTCATGAAAACACATAAAGGTATTTTAAAACTAGCCATCTCATGACAACATAAAACAAATGGCAATGCATTTTAGAATGCTACAAAGCAATTTTGATTCCAAAACAAATAAATGGTTCAAAAATACCTTATGCCAGAAAATACATCTTAATACTCATGCAAAGTCAGAGACACTAATGTTATATAGTCAAAAATGCCATCTGGTAATAAGACACTCCAATTACTAGGTTAAATAAATATTAAAATTATAAGTCAAAAATCATTTAGTGATAGTTAATATAATATATATCTGAACTAAAACAAATACTACCCAGCACAAAAATACCAATAAATGTATATCTATATATATATTTGTATTTGTTTATAAACATGCCTCATGTGTATTAGGGCTAGCAGTCAGCCCAGTACTACAAACTTAGCATGACTCAAAGGTCAGTTTAAGAGGGTATCCTAGTTCAGGAGCACAGATATTTCTTAAGTTTAATTATTCAAATATTGCAAATACTTATTTTGGACAAATATGTCAGGTAGTTCAAATATGATAGGTAGTTTAGTTCATGAGCAATTTGCAGTTTTATTATGACTCAGTCATGAATCAATGGTGTAGTTAAGGACTAACTTATTATATTAACTATGACTAATGGATTTTTGACTCATAATTTTAGTATTTATTTAACCTAGCAATTGCAGTGTCCTACCACCTGATGGTATTTTTGACTATATACCATTAGTGTCTCTGACTTTGCATGAGTATTAAGATGTATTTTCTGGCATAAGGTATTTTTGAACCATTTATTTGTTTTGGAATCAAAATTGCTTTGTAGCATTCTAAAATGCATTGCCATTTGTTTTATATTGTCATTAGATGGCTAGTTTTAAAATATTGTTATGTGTTTTCACGAGCATCACTCATTTCCATTCATTATGTCTTGAAGCATTTTTCATAGTTCTATTACATGCTTTACCACCAGAGGGCACTAGTGATCTTATAATATCACTGCCTTAATTCAGCATAACTACTAAGGTGTAACTTTATGGTTTAGAACACATAGGGTAACAAACTATTTTGGAATGTACTGTGCTCAGAAGCACTTTGTAATGGATTGTCATTTGTTCTAGGATGCTATTAGATGGTGAGTCTGAAAAACTTTTTTTGTGAGTGTTTATGAGCCTCATTGTTTTTAATTGCTATGTTTTGTAGCATTATGTAAGATCTGTTATATGCTTTAAGCCACAGTTAGGATGGTTTATAGACATTTCTTATGTCTTCATGAGTCAAATTTGAAAACTCCATTAAGAAAAATGAGGAGTTTTTAATTATTTTTGCGGGTCTATATTAGAACACTGAACATTCAAAATGTCGAGTGTTCTAATATCAAACCCTACCAATCGAAAATACCAAACATCGAACGTTCAGAACAACAAATTTTTTTCCTAGGGAAAAAATTTGCTGTTCCAAAACACATACACACAACACAAACACACCAAACAAACAGCAATCCACACACATACACCTAAAATCTTACACCTAACCCTGCACTAAACTATACACACACCACCAACTATCCACTTACCTTAACCCAAACCCTAAGCCTAAGGTCCGTCACTATTGCACACTCACCTCACCCGCGCCCTAACCCTAACTCACCGAACCCACCCTAACCCTCATGTCCACACAATCGCACACATACCTAACCCACGCCCTAACCCTAACTCACCTAACCCGCCCTATCCCTCATGTCCACACAATCGCACACATACCTAACCCACACTCAGTCGCACACTTACCTGAACCCAACCCGTAACTTTCCATTACAGAAGCAACAGAAATGGACAACCAAATTCTTTCCCTAGGAAAGAATTTGGTTTTCTGCTTCTTCGATATTTTCAGCGTTTGCTGAAAATGGGTCGATATTAGAGCACTCGGCATTTTAAATGTTCGGTGTTCTAATATAGACCCATTTTTGCTATAGGCTTTGAATGGATTTTAGATATATCTTTGTGTTTGCTTAGCCTAGCAATTTTAGTGATTTACCACCAGATGGCACTTTTGACAATATAACATCAGTACTTTTGATTTTTGTATCATTCATGAAAACCTTATGCCTACAACATTCATAGCTAGTCATTTGTTTTGAAACTTATGTGTTAGAGTACTTTGATATGGGATGCCATTTGTTCTATGTTGTTATCAGATAGTGAGTTCAAAAGTATTTTCATGTTTTTCTAAACATTATTTACATTTACCATGCTTCATAGTTTCCTGAGAGATATGTTTACTGCCACTAGAGGGGACTCTTGACTTTATAATATCAGTGTCTTGACCTTGCATAACCATTAAGGTGTAACTTCAATGCTCATTACATTTTGGTCAACTAATTTGTTTTGTGATTTATTATGCTTCATAATTCCTTGAGATGTTTTCTTCATCTTCACCTGTCTTAGTATGATATCAGATGGTAAGTCTGATAACTTTGTTCATGTGTTTTTCATGAGCATTATTATATTTATTTGTCATGCATTGTAGTACTTTGTGAAGACTGTTATAAGTTTTACACAAGTCATCTGATGGTGTGCTTGTAAACATTTGTTTCCTTGAGTATAATTTGAGTAATTTCAACAGGAAAAATGAAGAGCTGATTTATTATTATTGCAGTGGGATTTGGATGTGTTTTTGCTCACTCATAGCAAGTATTTTAGTTTATGTTTAGATAAACTTTTGAAATACATAAGTTCAGTATGTAAGCATTTGAGTTGAAAAGTCATGTGACAAAATTATATCACATGACTATGGCTTTACGTAGTTGATTGATCCTTAATGTTTTTTTTTAAAAATGATGTAGGAAGATTGTTTTAATTGATTTGTATCTGAAGGAGTGTTGTGGAAGCAATGCAAAAGCACGCATACTCCATTAAATTTTGTTTGCTTTTATCCTGCTGTGTTTACCGCCTCCTTGGTTTTGCTTTTATTTACAACTCAGCACCAATGTCCAGCAGATTTCCTAGCCCTAGTCTACAGGATCTCCAACAACTGTCTCCTTCTCACCCCCAACAATCCCCAAGCACTGATTTCTTGTCATCAAACAGAAATTAAAATAAATAAATAAATACAACTTTTTGTATTCCTATAACCACAATGCCCCTAGAGAAAACAATTCTTCTTTTAAATACATCAGCATTTGGCTTGACCTCTCCCTTAACTTCTTCCTTCATCTTGACAACACAAGGAAAAAGATTAGCTTTTTCCTAATTTTGACCAATACGACCTCTCAGTATTTTATTAAAATCCCAAGAACAGCTATGGCTGAAAGTGTTCTTCTCTCCCATCTTGAATGTGGCCACATCATTATAGCTGCAGTATCAAAAACAAACTCCACATTCATTCAAACAATAACAAATAAAATTTGTAGATTTTATTACCTAGTCCTCTAAAAATGAACACCACTGTAAAACAATGAAAAATCAAAATGGCTCCCTGATCAACATAGGACTGACCTTCTCCAAGAATCCTATTATGAATCCTAGCCAACTAAACCTTCTTTCCCTAGCATCTAATGTAGACAAAGTGCATTTTATAGCTAGGGAAACCATGACCATTCTGCCCTTGTACTGCAAGTCCCGAAAGCTAAACTCCATTGTACAGACCATTCCTTCTCTATTATAGGTCCAAACTGTGGGAATGTCATAACACTAATGAGATACCTCAGCTAACTCTAAATTTTGGACTCAACTAAAGACCCACCTCCTCACATCAGGTGAATATCACTGTCAGTCATCCAGCCATATCACTTAACCTGAGATACCTCTCTATCTTTCTATCTTACTAGTAACACTCTTATTGTCCCTCATATGGCAAAATCTATTCCACCAATGTTCACTTTTCACTCACAGAATATTTGCCTTAATATCACTTATCCTACCAACTACTCACAGCTTCTGTCTACCATCCTTCACTCCACTCAACTGTCCTGTCATTCCAAGTTAGACAGTACTCAGCTTTAGTTATCAGGCAGACACTTATATTTCTACATGAGATTTGTCTTGATTGTTGTAAATAATGTATACTGCAAATGCAGATTCTGGTATTTTAATTATATGTATTCTGGCATTTAACTGATAGGTATTTTCTTTAAACTCTTGTTACCACTTACTAAATGCAATTCTGAATTTCTTTGTATTTCCTCTCAGAGGCTGAAATTGATCACTTGCAATCAGTGCACTACCCTGGGTAAACACACTAAAAATATAATTAAAATACCAGAATCTGCATTTGTAGTATACATTATTTACAACAATCAAGACAAATCTCATGTAGAAATATAGGTGTCTGCCTGATAACTAAAGCTGAGTACTGTCTAACTTGGAATGACAGGACAGTTGAGTGGAGTGAATATATATATTTACAGACATAAAAATTAATAAAACACAAAATATATTTTAATGAAATAAAATATATATTTACGGAAATAAAATTTATAGAAATAAAAAGTATTAAGAAGTATCTAACTAGTACCTCTATGGTTATCATTGCTAGAACCCATCTTCTATCAACACTTCTGTATGCTTCCCCAATTCTCACCAACCTTAAAAAGACAGATTTAATTAAACTTGAAACACGTTGCAATGAAATATCTAAATTTACAACCAACTGCACACATCATACCCATTGTTACTCCTTAAAAAAACTCTCCTGGTTAGAACTGTCACAACTTATATCCTATAACCAATTAACCTTAGCACACAAACTAGAATATCAACCTGATAAAAAAAAAACCTGCCCTTCTAAATATTCTCCAGCCGCATACCACAAATAGAAGCCTTCGCTCAACAAATAAATCTCTACTACAAGTGTCCAAATGCAACTCACTGTTTTCTCATTATGTAGCAACAAGATGGAATTCACTACCTCACAGTACTAGAACCAACACAAATACCAACCAATTCAAAAAGATTCTTAAAAATTATTATAATTTCACCTGGCTTTGTTCCTGTACTACTCCAAGCTAACTAGTTTTACAAGTTTCTGGTCGTACCTTTTCTTCTTCCCTGACCACCTCACAATCTGAGCTGTCCCTCATGTCTAGATAACCTCTAACCTCATCCTTTTCTGTCCAAGTTCCCTCCTGCAAACCCTTCCTCAGCTTATTTTGAGAAACTAGAATGTCTGCATTAACATAAGGAATTATAACAGATGATTGTATAATACGTCAGCTGTAATAGAATAGAATTTAATTTCTGATGTATTGTATGTCTTGTATATTCTTTGTACAATTTCTTGTATAAGTTTTCTATACTTTCTTGCATAAGTTTTGTATAATGTCTATATGAAGAGCTTTCCTCCCCGGGCCTCTGCTGAAAATGGGTCTTATCCCTGTCTGACTTTCCTGGTAAACCAATGTAAAATAAATAAATAAATTATATATATATATATATATATATATATATTTATATATATATATATATATTTATATATATATATATATATATATATATTTATATATATTTATATATATATATATATATATATATATTTATATATATATATATATATATATATATATATATATATATATATATATATATATATATATATATATATATATATATATATATATATATATATTTATATATATATATATATATATATATATATTTATATATATATATATATATATATATATATATACACACGTGTGTGTGTGTCTGTGTGTGTTTGGCTGGCCTGCATATTTTCTAAATTGTTCTTGGTCAACATTTGTTTAACCAGCCACATTTTATAAGTTCATTGATGGATACTAGGCTAACTGCCCTATCAGTCCACTTTAAGCCTAGCCAGTAACCTGAGGTCAGAATCAAACCTATACCTTGTGTCTATTAGAAAAAGACCATTATGCCAAACCTAAACCCATTATTTGGTCAGCTAAACAGATGATTGACAAGTGTGCAAGATTGCAAAATCCTAGGGATTAGGGAATATGCCCTTTTCCCGATGTGTGAACTTGGAGTTAGTATATATAATTAGCAGGGAGTGTGGTAATGCAGGGGAGTGTGCCCCCCTTAAAAATGTTTTTTTTTTTTATTTTCAGTTTTTTGTTAAGAATTGCATGTGATTTCCCAACATATGCTCGGTAGCATGTATATATTCAGTTTGTTGATCTTTTGCCGTCACATATTGAAGGCTGACAATGAGTTACCCAACTAAAATGAGTAGACCTATATATATATATATATATATATATATATATATATATATATATATATATATATATATATATATATATATATATATATATATATATATATATATATATATATATTTATATATATATATATATATGTATATTTATATATATATATATATATGTATATTTATATATATATATATGTATATTTATATATATATATATATATATATATATATATATATATATATATATATATATATATATATTTATATATATATATATATATATATTTATATATATATATTTATATATTTATATATATATATATATATATATATTTATATATGTATATTTATATATATTTATATATATATATATATTTATATATATATATATTTATATATATTTATATATATATATATATATATATATATATATATATATATATATATATATATACATATGTATATACATACCATAATGAGACAGAAAAAATGTAAGCATCTGACACAAAGTGTGATATAAATAAAAAATAAATTAAAACAATGCATATTGTGGTCCAGTTGCAATTTGAAGGTAGTTTAATGGTATTCCCAACATAGTAGGCAGAATCAGGGCATGCCATTTTTTACTGCTATGTACCATCAATTTGTACATCTCTCCACAATCTGACTGTTTCTTGGAGTCATGAATACTACTTTGGCTATAGCATTAATTTTATTTATTTAACATTTGTTTACTGTGAAATTCCAGCTGGGACTGGCCCATTTTCAGCAGAGGTCCAAGGAGAAATCCAGGGAGAAACACTCCAGACACATATCCTTGGAATGTGGGAGGAAACTGGAGTAACCAGAGAAAACCTATGCAAATGCAGGAAAGACATAAAGACTCCACGCAGAAGGCATCCCAGCTGAGAATTTAACCGGAGAATCTCTTGCTGGGAGGCGACAACTGTAACTGCTGCACCACGGAGCTGCTCAAATTATTTTGGGATCTGTCACAGTGTTTGCACCAAAAAGACAGTCCAAAAAGAACATTAAGAACGCTGTAAATGGAGTTACCAACTGATATGCTCTTCTCAACCGAAAGGAAACTACACAGATATAAGCAATTTATTAAATTAAAAAAGTATTTAAACTATAGAATACCATATAGAATGCCAAAAAAAAAAAATTATTGTAGCGGCTAATAATAGTCACTGTTTACAGTAACGACTGCAGTGCTTATCAACTACCTAGGGTATCTGTAAAACAACATACAGTTTTCAAAATCACTACTTAATCTAGAAGTTTTGGGTTGTAAACATCCTACCACTAACCTGTTCTTTTACCAATATCTTCTACATCCATAGTAAAACTCACATACAAATCGATAGAGTCTGCATCTCACATGGTCTCACATTCTGAGTTTAAAACTACCTGGTCCAATGCCCTCAACATTTATGTTACAAAGATAAGTAAAGAAATGCTGCATTTGTTTGTTTTTTTCTTTCTTCTTACTGTAGATTTAAAGTTAAGCTATAACATTAATCCTAATGCACAGCAATGGCAGAAAGTGTTGTCCTGTTTGAGAAATTTGTAAGGAGCTCTGGAAGGTCAAGTGCTGTATATTTTTTTTCAAGTTAGTCTATTTTAGTCACAAGACTATTGTAAATACTTGCATGACAGTCTGTGTGCGCACACGCATGTGTTTGTGTGTGTGTGTGTGTGTGTGTGTGTGTGTGTGTATGTTCTATGGTATAGCCAAATGGCTATCTATGGGAAAAGTATTAATTCTGGTGAGGAAGTGAGGAAGCATAGTGCCAAAGACTAGTGTCCAGCCTCAGAAATCTTAAAACAGCTATTCCCAAGTCCATGGAAAAACATACAAACATTGTGGCCAAGCAGACTGAAAATCTTTTGAAAACTAGGGGCATTCACAATGCATTCAACATGACTAGAAACAAATAATGTAAGGTAGCATTTCAGTGTCAAACACTCACTATAACACAAGTTCATATAAATGCAGTGCACACAATTTTGAACCAACTATTAGTGCAACGTCTGCTACCATGTAACTAATTTCCAGTACAACAGTTGTTGTATTAAGGCTTTTGTGCATATTGGGTAAAAGGGGAAATGTAATCCGCAGTCTTCATGCAAATATTATTTTTGTTTTGAAAACTTGTGACTTTTGTTTGCAGTAATTTATGTTAGAATAAGGCACTGTTGTCCTGTATATCAAATTTAATACAACGTAATATTTTAAGAAGAAAATTGCTTTATGATTTAACAGTTTGACAAAAATTCTAATTAAAAGATTTATAAGTTGTCTTTTAAATAAAGACAGGCGTAAAGAGTATTAGAAGGACACAAAGGTAGATAAACAGATTTGGATACATGCAAATATTATCAGTCATATATCTACATACTACTAGTAAATCAAAAAACAATGGGCCAGATTCAGGAAGGCTTACACGGAGTTCAAGAGTAGTGTAAGCCTCCGTGTAAGCCTCCTGATTCAGGAACAGCCCAAATCTCCGTGTAAGAGACAGCTAAC